>NC_080546.1:85791256-85833756 GCF_028640845.1 Ahaetulla prasina | reverse complement strand
AATCCCACAGGGCATGGAGTAAGATAATATTGCCTCATCAGGAAAACCTGGAATCAGGCCTGTGTCAACAGCTTTGAAAGCAATGAAGAGTGGGACACAGATACGTTACAAAATGTTAAGCAAGAAGAAGATATTCTAAGATGTCCGTTTAGTACTTTTGTCATTTGGGAAGACGAAAATTGGCCTTGCATTCTATCTCTCCTTTTTTTAAAAAAAAAATGTTCCTTTTGAAACTCCGTTCCATATTTCAAGAGAAATTTTGAAGCCAGCAAGGACAAATGCAGCTGTGGGAAAGGTGATGTGCAGAATAGATTCTTTCTTTTCCCTGATAATACAACACATTTTCCCTATTGGAAGAGAAGGATAAAAGCCAAACGCCACCTCAAATGATAACCTTGCAGAAATGCAGTTTCTCACTACCATCAAAGGAACCATCTTTCTCTTCTCTTCTCTTCTCTTCTCTTCTCTTCTCTTCTCTTCTCTTCTCTTCTCTCCTCTCCTCTCTGTCTCTCTCTCTCTCACACTCATCTCTCTCTCTCTCATATCTCTTTCCCTCATCTCTCTCTCTCCCTCTCTCATCTCTCTCTCTCTCATCTCGCTCCCCTTCTCATTTCTCTCCTCTCTCTCTCTCCTCTCTCCCTCTCTCTCTCTCTCATCTCTCTCTCTCTCTGCCTTCATCTTCTCTAGATATTTTATTTATTTATTTATTCATTTATTTATTCTTTATTCTTTACCCTCTACTTTCTATATCTATTTATCTCTCTGCTGGGTTTCTTTATTAAGCAATAGAGCTTTTATATAATTGTAGATTGATTACATGGTGTTAATTTTGTGCATAATAGTACAGACTGCTAAGGATAAAAATGTTAATCGTACTATTTTTTAATCTCTCTCTCTCTCCCCCCCTCTCTCTCCCTCCCTTCCTCTCTCTCCCTCCCTCCCTCTCTCTCCCTCTCTTGCTCTGTCTCTGTCTCTCTCCTCTCTCCCTCTCCCTCCCTCTCTGTCTCTCTTTCCACTGCTCTCCCTCTCTCTCCCCCTCTCTCTCTCCCTCTCCTTCTCTTTCTCTCTCCCTCTCCTTCTCCCTCTCTCTCCCTCCATCTCTCTCCCTCCCTTTTTTTTAAACAGCCGGGCAGTGGGTGGTCTTTTACCCTCCTTTTCACGCAAGGCTCATAAAGGCTTTTTCCTCTAATGACAGCAGACGATTGAGAAAACTTTCAAGGGCTCCTTTCCGAAGCCGAAGACTTTGCTTCGGACTGAAACATTTGCAGAACAAACTCCTGCTCTTCACCCCGCTTGAAATACTTATGAATCATTCATCAGCCATCCGGTCAGTCCTCGAATGCGAGCCTTTTATGTAGCACCATCCACAGCAGGAAAACAGTTGCAGGTAATGCCCTTGTAAAACACCGATTTCTCGCTCAGCTTTCATCTTTTCTGCCTTGGTACGCGCTCGTCTTCATCCCGGGCTTCTCGTATGTTTGGCAGGGAGGAACTGTCAAGTTTTCTTTAAAAGAAAATGGGAAGCATATTCGTAGCTCATGTTAACTTTTTTAAAAATTTATTTTACTTTCAACATTGCATCTCCAAGATGGGATCGAGATGTCACTGAAACAATGGCTTGTTTTCTTCCTGCCCAGGGACACAAATGTTTCTCTTGTCCAGGGACCAATCCAAGGAGAACATTGTAAATGACTGTGCATCACCCTTTAGTCTCAATCATCAGATGTGAATGTTAAATATATCTCAACTGTTTTTCTGCTAGTTGTATAGTCACTGGAGTTGGTACTGGCCATAAGTAATCTCCAAAAATTTAGAAAGTCCTTCCCCTTCTCCTTTTCTTTCTCCCCCTCCCCCTCCTCCTCCTCCTCCTCCTCCTCCTCCTCCTTCAAAGCAAGGAGCCATCTGTTCCATATTGTTGCTATTGTTCTGACCTAGGTTTCTTTTGAAAGTATAAAGCACAGTCCCTGAAAAACCTCTTTTATTTACAGAATTATTGTCATTCACAGTCCACAAGGCTTCCCAAACAGTCTTTCAGGGGAATGTTTATAAACACCCACCTTATCTCCCTTGGAATGCTGCCAGAGAACTAATTTCCAGACACAGGGCAAAGCCAAAATAGGCTCAGAGTCAAACAGAACTTTTCAAAGTTTGAACCGACCAGATGGACTAATTGCTTCCTGCAAAAGTTCACATCCTGTCTGCTCTTCTTTTATGACTTATGGGAGAGGCCAATCCTCTCCAAGCCTTACTCCCAAGTCGACCCTGTTTTCTTAATCTTTCCTGTCTTCTGGCAGCTCTGCACCTGTGCACACTGGGATGTGAATGTTAAATATATCTCCCGCTGTTCTTCTGCCTTGCTGATGTCAGACTCTGGAGGCTGCACATAACTATCAGCTGGCCTTGGCCCCCTCTCTGTCTCTGATGCAGAGCCCTCATCCGAGCTTTCCCCAGCCCCCAGGACTGGCCCAAGTTCCTTCCCAACCTCCTCATTCTGACTCTGCTGCCAGCTCCACTAGCCACAACAGCTATGAAACTCACATGGACATCTTGAGTAAGTGACCAGAAATCAATATTAGTTCTAGAAGAGTCTTTCTTTTGCTGCTTATACAGCATGCTAAATTTGCAACTCTAAGAGAGTTGAAATGAAAAAATGCTTGAAAAAATGGGTTTTAAAATCCTTTAACCATTGCATGAGCTCTTATCTTTCCTTCAGCATGTGCAGGATTTGAGGTCATTTTTTAAGATTGGTTTTGCTGGTCTATCCATGTGATGTCCCGTCGAAGTGATGTCCCGGTGTCTGGAGGCCGTGCGGGTCTGGATGGGGAAGAACAGGCTTCGACTCAACCCTTCCAAGACAGAGTGGCTGTGGATGCCAGCATCCGGGTACAGCCAGCTGATTCCATCGCTGACTGTGGGAGGCGAATCATTGGCCCCTAGGAAGAGGGTCCGCAACTTAAGCGTTCTCCTGGATGTTCGGCTGGCTTTAGAAGAACACATGACAGCCGTCGCCAGGGGAGCTTTTTATCAGGTGCGTCTGATACGCCAGTTGCTTCCCTTCCTAGACCGGGATTCTCTATGCACGATCACTCATGCCCTTGTCACTTCCCACCTGGACAACTGCAATGCTCTCTACATGGGGCTCCCCTTGAAGAGCACCAGGAGGCTCCAACTGGTCCAGAATGAGGCTATGCGGGTAATAGTGGGAGCAACACGATGCTCCCATGTAACACCTCTCCTGCGCAAGCTGCACTGGCTGCCGGTGGTCTTCCGGGTGCAATTCAAGGTGTTGGTTATCACCTTTAAAGCGCTCCATGGCATAGGACCGGGTTATTTACGGGACCGCCTACTGCCACCAATAGCCTCCCACCGACCTGTGCGCTCCCATAGGGAGGGCCTCCTCAGGGTGCCATCGGTCAGACAATGTCGGCTGGCGACCCCCAGGGGGACGGCCTTCTCTGTGGGGGCTCCTGCCCTCTGGAATGAGCTTCTTCTGGGGTTGCGTCAACTCCCTAACCTCCAGATCTTTAAACGCGAGCTTAAGACCTTTCTGTTCCACCGTGCGGGGCTGGCCTAATGTAATTTTAAATGTGGGGATTTTATGAGGGTTTTATGATAGTTTTAATTTATTGAGGCCAAATTTAGAATCAGTTTATTAAATTGTTTTAATTTTTGCTAATGTTGTTTTATTCTGGCTGTAAACCGCCCTGAGTCCTTCGGGAGAAGGGCGGTATAGAAATCAAATAAATAAATAAATAAAATAAATAAATGTACCTCTACTTTTTACTAACAGACAGGTATCCTAAATGTATTCTGTGACAATAAATACTCTTGAGGCAATCATGCCGCCACCGCCACCAAATACATTTCACACAAAGGTTCTATGGTATAAAATGTGGTGGTAAAATTTACTTTATTATTATGTTCGTCAGCGAGGTGTCACAGTGATTTTCTGCTTTAGATAACCTCAGCTATAAAAGAAATTCACAATAGATTTCTTCAACAGCAAAATACAATTTATCAAAGTATGCTATGTCCAGTTACAAATATAATGCAGTTATTTACCCACATATTCAGAGGACAAATATCTGCTCTCATCGGCCGTGTGGTCTTAGAAAAGTTAAGGAAAGTTATTGGATTGTATATTTGGAAAAGTTTTGTATTAAAAATCATAGGCCGTAATGTCATGGGAATAAACTATCAATTACTGAAGACCTCATAGTTGAAAAGTTTAATGACCAAGAAGTCTAAGCAGGGGTAAAATGCTCCCGGTGCGGACCGGATTGCCCGGTCCAGTAGTGATGGTGGCAGGTGGTAGCAAAAATCACTGCCCCCCACCATGCCCAGCTGAGCTGCACGATCATCAGAGGGTTTTTTTAAGAAAACTTTTAAAAGTATTTTTTCTTCGGATGAAAAAATGCTTTTAAAAGTAAAAAAAAGCCTCTGATGATCGTACGGATCAGCTGAGATTATCAGAGGCTTTTAAAACCTCTTTGGCCAAAGAGGTTGTAGAAAAAATGCTTTTAAAAGGCTTCTCTGGCGATCCCAGCTGAGTTGCCTGATCCTCAGAGGCTTTTTTTTTCTTTTAAAGGCAAAAATAATGCTTTTAAAAGACAAGCCTCTGACGATCAGGCAACGCAGCTGAGATTATCAGAGCCTTTTCAAAATATTTTTTTACAACCTCTTCGGCTGAAGTGGTTGTAGAAAAAAATGCTTTTAAAAGTAAAAAAAAAAGTTGGCCACGCCCACCCAGTCACATTACCCCTCCACCAAGCCACGCCCACCCAGTCACATTAACTCCCCCCACCAAGCCACGCTCACAGAACCAATAGTAACAAATTTTACATTTCACCACTGAGTCTAAGTCTCAAAATTCATCAGCTCTGGTAAACCTTTTTTATTCTCCCAGAAGAATTCAAATTAATTCATACTCACCTGTCATTTTTATTTCTTTGCACGCTCTGAAGCAGAACTTGGTTTTGTGCTGGGGGTGGGTTTCTCTTACCTTTGCTACCGGTTCACTCGCGTGCCACTTTTGCGCATGCGCAGAGTGTTTTTGATGATGTCTGGATGGGTGGGTGGGTGGAGCCTCCCGCTCAGTGGTGGGATTCAAATAATTTAAAAACCGTTTCTCTGCCCTAATGATTTCTTCCAACAACCAGTTTGCCAAACTGCACAGAAAGTTAACAACCAGTTCTTCTGAAGTGGTGCGAACTGGCTGAATCCCACCACTGCTCCCCCTGCCACTGCTACCGGTTCGCCCGAACCGGGGAGAACCGGTAGCAACCCAATGCTGGTTGTGTGTTCATAAACAACAGCTCTGTTGAATTAACCTGATCTACATCTGAGTCGAAGGTGGGTTCTACCAAGATGTCATTGTGCCTTTTATGCAGCAACCTCGGTCCCAACAATCAAATATTTCCAGCAAAGAATGCCACATAAATTAGTTTTAGTTTCAAATAATACTTTACAAAGTAGGAACTGAGCAGTGCCATGCAGTTCCATCGGAAAATTGCTTTCTAAGCAAAGTGTAGCAATTTACATTTAGGCAAAAAAAACCCAAAAAGCACAGGTACCGTATATGTGGTACCTTGCTCAATAGTAGTACCTGTGAGAGGGATCTTGGAGTCCTAGTAGACAACCATTTAAATATGAGCCAGCAGGGTGCAGCAGCTGCTAAAAAAGCCAACACAATTCTGGGCTGCATAAACAGGGGGATAGAATCAAGATCACGTGAAGTGTTAATACCACTTTATAATGCCTTGGTAAGGCCACACTTGGAATACTGCATTCAGTTTTGGTCGCCGTGATGTAAAAAAGATACTGAGACTCTAGAAAGAGAGCAGAGAAGAGCAACAAAAATGATTAGGGGACTGGAGGCTAAAACATATGAAGAACGGTTGCAGGAACTGGGTATGTCTAGTTTAATAAAAAGAAGGACTAGGGGAGACATGATAGCAGTGTTCCAATATTCAGGAGTTGCCACAAAGAAGAGGGAGTCAAACTATTCTCCAAATCACCTGAGGGTAGAACAAGAAGCAATGGGTGGAAACTAATCAAGGAAAGAAGCAACTTAGAACTAAGGAGAAATTTCCGACAATTAGAACAATTAATAAGTGGAACGACTTGCCTGCAGAAGTTGTGAATGCTCCAACACTGGAAATTTTTTTAAAAATGTTGGATAACCATCTGACTGAGATGGTGTAGGGTTTCCTGCCTGTGCAGGGGGTTGGACTAGAAGGCCTCCAAGGTCCCTTCCAACTCTGTTGTTATATTATATTAATACTTCACAGGTTGATTCCGTCCCTTGGCAATAGTTCTGTTGACTAACACACCTCTGTGAATTAGTTCAAATAGGACAGAGAAAATTCTGCTTGGTGCCATTGATCTGTAAAGAGATGGAAATTTTCTCCCCCTGCTTTCCGTTTCTTAGCATTATTGTTCTTTCAATAAGTTTCTGACTCTGTATTCCTTTTTTGTCATTGCATTCTCTTTGTTCCCCCATATGATTTTATGGGGAAAAAAACAACAACCCAAAAGAAGATAAATCAAGGGCACTGCTCCATTAAAATAAGAGTTAAAATCCAATGGATTTTAGCCAGGAAGATTTAACTGTAGACTTAATTCACTTCTTCAAATTTATTTTTTATTTATTTTATTTATTTATTTATTTTGTCACAACAGTATATGTAAGCATAAGCATGAAATAACTATCCGACATATAAGCATATATATAAGTATAAGGATGAAATAATTATACGAGTTGGATACGATCGAGAGGAACATTAGGACAGGAACGGTAGGCACGCTGGTGCTCTTATGCACACCCCTTACATAATACATAATAATATAACATAACATAATAACAGAGTTGGAAGGGACCTTGGAGGTCTTCTAGTCCAACCCCCTGCCCAGGCAGAAAACCCTACACCACTTCAGACAAATGGTTATCCAATCTCTTCTTAAAAACTTCCAGTGTTGGAGCATTTACAACTTCTGGAAGCAAATGTAATTATTCTAACTGTCAGGAAATTTCTCCTTAGTTCCAAGTTGCTTCTCTCCTTGATTAATATAATATAATATAATAACAACAGAGTTGGAAGGGACCTTGGAGGCCTTCTAGTCCAACCCCCTGCCCATATTATTATTATTATTATTATTATTATTATTATTATTATTATTATTATTATTATTATTATTATTATTATTATTATTAATATTATTCTTAATAATACATTAAAATATTGTTAAATGCAGACAGCCTTCAACTTGCAGCAGTTTATTTAATGACTGTCCCAAGTGTTGGAAGAAATGTCCATCTGGGTTCAGTTCCAAGTGGGGAGAAAGACACTGGAAACATGGAGGCTGTTTGAAAAGATGGTTTAATGGTGGACAGGTGGGTGAGGGAGAGAGAGAGAGATTTATGCCCTCTGTTGGGCTTTGAAGTTGAGCTTGTATTCTGATTGGTCGTCAGACTCCCTTGGGACCATGCAGGGGCAACTCTGTAGGTTGTCTTTTGAGCCCCAGGCTTGGTTGAACCTTGCTGGGTGATGCAATCTCCCCAGGTGCCATGTGGTTGAGTTCTGTCGCTAGATGGGTAGAGGGCTAATCCTATCTTCGTTGGATCTCGGATGGTGGCATATGCTTATGAATAGATCCAGCTATCTCTTTATCTCTTAAGTGTTGACATCTGCTATTGAGGAGGGTGGGGGCTATCAAGAGTGAGTCTGCTTCCTGCCTCAAAAAAAAACACGTTTCTCCATTTCTCATCCAGGGAGGTATAATATGCTGCCTTTTTAATATTTCCTAGAATATTTCATTCTTCCAAGAGCGCTTGGAAGTGCTAACTTCCTACACAAGTTACAACAGCACTGAGAAAATTGACTTTTTGTACACAGAGAGTGATCTTGGTGCTTCCTTGATGAGGCTGTTGTTCAGTGTTAGTTTGTTTGTTCGAGTTGGTAGCTCCTTGATTGGGATATTGTCCACTTCTTGATTTTTGGCCTAGTGTTGACCTCTGGTGTTCATCCCTGCTTATCTGAGAGTTGATTGCTCCTGAGCAAGTGTTTTGGTTTGTTGTTTCCTTTTTTGGTTTTCAAAAGAGACCAACAAAATGCCAACCAGGTAACAACAACAACAACAACAAAAGACCAAAACACCTGAACACCCAGCTAAACAACCCCCACTAACACTTGTAATTCAAGTCATGGTTCAACTCTGAGATGCAAATATATTCCCTTCTGTCAAGAGCGGAATCTTTCCCCTGTTTTGAAACTCTGCTCTGCGCTACCGATTAGCATGACCGCCTAGATGGGTATAATAAGCCAGCCTGAAGACATATGCGTCAGGTGCGCCTAGTATCTCTTTCACCCCAACACCTGCAGCGTATTTGTTTAATCCATTAATAGAGGAACATTTACACTGACTCTAGCGATATTTGTTGACACA
This sequence comes from Ahaetulla prasina, assembly GCF_028640845.1. NCBI lineage: Eukaryota > Metazoa > Chordata > Lepidosauria > Squamata > Colubridae > Ahaetulla > Ahaetulla prasina. The sequence goes on along the minus strand of NC_080546.1, from coordinate 85,825,311 downwards.
TTAATAGCACAATTCCAAGGTTGTTGATCGCAGGCCCATAATTGCTTCACAACATCATTAACACATACCTGATCAAGCAGCTGGAAATGACTTGTTTCTTCGGTTTGAGCTAAATCTGTGGAGGCTGATATTTTGAGGTGGAATTCTGTGTGTGCATGTGAAAGAGAGGGAGGGAGAGAAAGGGAGGGAGGAAAAGAGGGAGGAAAAGAGGGAGGGAGGGAGAGGGAGGGAAGAAGGGAGGGAGAGACAGAGGGAGAGAGAGAGAAAGAGAGAGAGAAAGAGAAAAAGGGATGGAGAAAGAGAAAGAGAGAAAGAGAGGGAGGGAGAGAGAGGGAGGGAGGGAGAGAGGGAGGAAGAAAGAGAGACATAGAGGGAGAGAGAGAGGGAGAGAGAAAGAAAGGGAGGGAGGAAGGGAGAGGGAGGGAAGAAGGGAGAGAGAGACAGAGGGAGAGAGAGAGAAAGAGAGAGAGAAAGAGAAAGAGAAAGAAAAGAGGGAGAGAGGAGAGAGAGGGAGGAGAAAAGAAACAGAGAGAGAGGGAGGGAGAGAGAGAGGAGAGAGAGAGGAGAAAGAGAGAGGGAGAGAGAGAAAGGGAGGGAGGAAGGAGGAGGAAGAGAGGAGAGAGAGGAGAGGAGAGAGAGCGAGAAGAGACAGAGAGAGAGACAGAGGAGAGAGAGAGAGAGAGGGAGGAGAAAGAGAGAGAGAGACGGAGGAGAGAGAGGGAGGGAGAAAAAAAAACAGAGAGAGAGAGGGAGGGAGGGAGGGAGAGAGACATAGGGGGAGAGAGAGAGGGAGAGAGAAAGAGAGAGAAAGAGAAAGAGAGAGAAAGAGAGAGGGAGGGAGGGAAGGAGGGAGGATGAGAATGAGCGAAAAGAAGGGAAGGAAGGAAGGAAGGAAGGAAGGAAGGAAGGAAGGAAGGAAGGAAGGAAGGAAGGAAGGAAGGAAGGAAGGAAGGAAGGAAATGTGCCTGGCAGAGAAGATCTGGAAATGCTGACAGGAACCTTTGCATATTGCAGCTACTGCGATAACATTGGATTTCAGACTCACAAGGGAATTATTGGCATTACTCACTGTAGTTCAAACTATCATATAAACACAGATTTTAGAAGGAGAGGAGGGAAAAGAGGGGATGAATGTGAAAACCTGCTTGATTTATATATATATATATATTTACTTTAAAACGAAAGTAAGCATTGGGTGGCAAAAAAAGTGACTATCTGGAGATTTTCTTCTAGTCCTTATTTTCAGTAGTTTTCCTGACCTTCACTTCTCTGCAGAGACTGAAAATTGCTATGCCAAAGAAAAATGTTTAGAAATATGTATTCCCACCGCCACGTAATTGCTAATAGTCTAGTTTCTACACAGAAACACGTATTCCTTGCTTTATTCTTTTCGTTTCATCTGTTTTCCCTATTCCATTTTTACATATGGTTTTATTGTGTAGTCCTTTATGTTTTATTGTGTACTTTGATGTGGCCTATGTCAGTGGTGGGATTCAGCCAGTTCGCAACTATTCAGGAGAACCGATTGTTAAATTTCTAAGCAGTTCGGAGAACCGGTTGTTGGAAGAAATCTTTTTCCCCCCCACTTTACAGGGCTAATCCTGTAAGGAAGGCAGGAAGGAAACATTCTGGTGGTGTTTCTAGCCTAATCTTTATTGCCCTGCTGACAGAAACTGACTCTCTGGTTAACCCTTAGTACATTGTAACAGCTAAGGCGAAGCGCTCATCGATGTGAGTGATGTTGAGTTGGCCACGCCCACACAGTCACATGACCACCAAGCCACACCTACCCAGCTGTTCATTATTTGAATCGCACCACTGGCCTATGGTCCAATCAACAATAATGTTCAATTATTATTAGTTTATATAGAATTAAATCAGTCGCTTTCTTCTTTATCTTGATCTAACAGAAGACCCATCATGAATGCTAAATTTAGCTTGGACCAAATACCAAATATGTGTACTTGCATAGAGAAAAAATATTTCTCATTGCCATCATATACTATATTCATATACTCTGAATCAGTTTTTTTTTCTTGGCTTCTTAAATAAACTTACCTTGCATAGATATGTATACATTTTTATATATTTACTTTATACTGCCTTTTTTTAATTTGTAGCAATAGCCCTTAGCAATAGCTTAATAGACCTCTCTAAGTGGTTTACAGAGTCAGCCTACTGCCCTCAATAATCTGGGTCCTCATTTTACCCACCTCGGAAGGATGGAAGGCTGAGTCAACCTTGAGCTGATCAGGATCGAATTCCTGGCAGTTGGCAGAGTTTGCTTGCAATACTGCATTCTGACCACTGTGCAGGAAGGAAGGAAGGAAGGAAGGAAGGGCAATAGTAATAGCAATAGCCATAGAAATAGTACTTAGATTGATATACCACTTCACAGTTCTTTAAAGTTCTCTCTAAGCTCATGATGGCGAACCTATGGCACATGTGCCAGAGGTGGCACACAGCACCCTCTATGTGGACACATGAGCTGTTGCTCCAATTCAACTCCATTGCACATACACGCATGCCTCCCACTGGCCAGCTGGTCTTTGGGTCTCTGCTGCACATACATGGGGAGGCATATGCGGGGGGCCATGCGCACATGTGGGGGGATGGGATGCATGCAGGGGGCACATACATGTATGCGCAAGGGTGAGGCACATGCAGGGGGGCACATACATGCGCAGAGGGCAGGGCATGTGGGGGGACATGTGCGAGGCTGGGACACATGCACAGGGGCCACGCACATATAGCATTCGGGCACACTTTAGGCACTTGATCCGGAAAAGGTTAGCCATCATTGCTCTAAGCAGTTTACAGAGTCAGCCTCTTGCCCCCAACAATCTGGGTCCTCATATTACCGACCTTGGAAGGATGGAAGGCTGAGACAATCTTGAGCCAGTCAGGATTGAACTCCTGGCAGTCGGCAGTCAGCAGAAGTAGCCTGCAGTATTACATTCTAATCACTGTGCTGCCATGCAGTTATTTGTAGAAATAACTCCAGGCAGGAAATATAGCCAATGCCCCTTTCTCCTCCTCCCATTTTCCCCCACAAAAACAACACTGTGGGATGAGCTGGGCTGAGAGAAAGGAACTGTTGTGCTCCGCCAGAAGCCTGTGGAGCTGGCAGCGGAGATGGACAGTGATGAGGCTGAGGAAGAACATGGGCCAGTCCTGGAGGCTGGGGAAGGCCCAGATGAGGGCTCTGCGTCAGAGGCAGAGATGGGGCCAGGGCCATCTAGGAGTGATGTGTGGACTCCAGAACCTCCAGAGGCTGACAGTAGAGAGGCAGAGGAACAGGAGGAGCCTGTTCCTAATGCATGCATGAGAAGAGCTGCCAGAAGGCAAGAGCAGCTCAAGCAAAGAGGATGACTTGGGATAGGGCCAAGAGATGATTGGCCCCTCCCATAAGGCTTAAAAGACCAGCAACAGCTCTTGGGCTCTTTGTCGGAAAACAACATTGATAGCCTTGCTCCTTGTCTTGCTGCACTTATTTCTTGTCGGCGTCGCCAAGAAAAGCCTTTGGCAGTTTGCCTAATTAAACCAAGGTTGGTGATAAGACTGAAGAACTGTATTATGAAGAATTTGCTTTTATTTAGTTTGGACGATGCTGAGAAGAGTTAATTCTCAGCTGTTCTAATAGTCTGTTTGTTTTTGAACTGATTACGTCTACTACTACTACCTACTTGGGCCTGGGTCACAACAGGAAGTCGCCCAAAGCCAGATGGCTTTCATGGTTAAAGTGGAGCTTGAACTCACCATCTCCTGATGATTGGCCCTAAGTCACCTAGCTGGCTTTCATGCCTAAAATAGCATTGGACTCATGGTCTCCTGCTTTCTAGCCTGGTGCCTTAACTGCTAGACCAAACTGGCTGTCCATCACATGCCATCTCACTGCTCCTTTTTGTAAACCCCTTCAAAACAAGTCAGAAATAGCAATTACAATAAATTGAGTTAAGAGGAATCAGAAATACGGCTTAATCTAATTTCCACCGGCAACATTCCTGACACCTACCCTTAAAAAAAATGTCATTACGTTCGTATAAAACTTTGTACATTGTCTTTTGCTGTAAGATACACATATTATTAAATTGGTCACATGAATTCCTCCATAAAAACAGCAATAACATTACAACTGTTTAACAGAATACTCTAACTCAGAATAGATTTGATTAGTCTTATTAGGCTCCTCCTGATTAGAAAACAATGCCAATTCCAACATCTATTATTGCCTTAAGTGATTATTTGAAATTACTAGCATTAAGCTGCAAATATTCGCACATATTTGAATAGCAACAGGCAAGTGGTTAGGTTTCAATCAGAATCAAACAAGAATCAACAATAAGAATCAACAACCAAATTGTTGCTCCCATATAACACCTCTCCTGCGCAGGCTGCACTGGCTTCCGGTGGTCTTTCGGGTGCAATTCAAGGTGTTAGTTACCACCTTCAAAGCACTCCATGGCATAGGACCGGGTTACTTACGGGACCGCCTGCTGCTACCGGCGAGCTCCCATCGACCAGTGAGCTCCCATAGGGAGGTTCTCCTCAGGGTGCCGTCGGCCAGTCAATGTGGCTGGCAGCGCCCAGGGGGAGGGCCTTCTCTGTGGGGGCACCAACCCTCTGGAACAAGTTACCACCAGGTATCCGTCAACTCCCTGATCTTCGGATCTTTCAATGTGAGCTGAAAACATTTTTGTTTCACCGTGCAGGACTGGCCTAGTGGGGTTTTAATAAGGGGTTTTATTGGTTTTAAGTTATTCAACCAACTCTAAATTTTCCTTTTAAAATGGTCTTAAAAATTGTACTAACTGTCTTTACTTTGGCTGTAAACCGCCCTGAGTCCTTTGGAGAAGGGCGGTATAGAAATTGAAACAATAAATAAATAAATAAATAAATAAATAAATAAATAAATAAATAAATAAATAAATAAATAAATAAATAAATAAATAAATAAATAAATAAATAAATAAATAAATAAATAAATAAATAGAATTAACAATATCTTGAGATTATTCCAAATTCAAAATAAGGGGGGGGAGAGATAATTTATTGGAAGTCAATGGCCAAGCAAGAGATTAATAACTTGAATCGGTTAATTTAGAACAGACATTTGAGAGCTGGTAACTTATCTGAGGGGGACACGGTGGCTCAGTGGCTAGGACGTTGAGCTTGTCAATCAAAAGGTCGGCAGCTCGGTGGTTAGAATCCCTAGTGCTGCCGTGTAACGGGGTGAGCTCCCGTTACTTGTCCCAGCTTCTGCCAACCTAGCAGTTTCAAAAGCACGTAAAAATGCAAGTAGAAAAATTTCTTTTGTGGGAAGGTAGCAGCGTTCCGTGCACCTTTGGCGTTGAGTCATGCCGGCCACATGACCACAGAGATGTCTTCAGATGGCGCTGGATCTTTGGCTTTGAAACGGAGATGAGCACCTCCCCCTAGAGTCGGCAACGACTAGCATGTATGTGCAAGGGGAACCTCTACCTTTAACTTATCTGAACCATCTGCTTGGCAGTATATGCAATTAAAATATGTACTGGTAAAACATTATAACTCAGCTACTTCATAGTAGTCTATCCGGAATACTGTAAAATAGGGCTCTCCAACCTTAGTAACTTTAAGGTTTGTAGACTTCAACTCCCAGAGTCCACAAGCCTTAAAGTTACTAAGGTTGGAGACCCCCGCAGTAAAAGGTGTATTTTTGTATGTATGTTTGTGCCTTCAATTCAGTGTTGATTCCTGGCCACTGCCTAGACAAAACCCTGCAGTTTTCTTGCAAGGGTTTTCAGCAGTGGTTTGCCATTGTCTCCTTCCTAGGGCTAAGAAGAACTGACCGGCCCAAGCTGCCTAAAAGGAGACTAGAACTCACTGACTTCCAGTTTCTATCATGAACCTTCACCTCTACACCAAACTGCTCAAGAAACATTGTCCCTGAGATAAAACCAACAAGCCAGGTTTATACAACATCTCATTAGATATGCGGGTATGTATCTATTTATATAAAAAAGATAAGGTAAAATATATGCTACAGTACCTGAAATAAGGAACTAGCATATCAACCTTTGCAAAAGCGGTGGGTAGCTATTCAGAGGTGGCTTCACATAATTTAACAACCAGTTCGCCCAGCACCGAAAATGTGAGCGTGTGTGGCTTGCACGCATGCATGTAGCTTAAAAAATGTGGCTAAATAGGATGGCATAGTGCCAGGTGGATAAGTGGACCCACCAGCAGGTTGCAACTACCGGTTCACCTGAACCAGTCCCAACCGGCTGAATCAGTGATGAGTTTCAACATTTTTTTACTACTGGTTCTATGGGTGTGGCTTGGTGGACGTGGCTTGGCTTGGTGGGTGTGGCTTTGTGGGCATGGCAGGGGAAGGATACTACAAAATCCCCATTTCCTTCCGATCAGCTGGGACTCGGGAGGCAGAGAATAGACAGGGCGGGGCCAGTCAGAATTTTTACTACCGGTTCTATGAACTACTCAAAATTTCCGCTACCGGTTCTCCAGAACTGGTCAGAATCTGCTGAAACCCACCTCTGGGCCATATCCCAGAGGTGGGACTGTAACTATTGCTTTTGCAAAACGATTTTTAAGCAACGTAAAATAGATTTCATATCATCTAGAAGTGAACTAAATTACCATAAAATTTTAGGTTAGGTTTATTGGGATGTTGAAAGAAATATTTTTTTAAAAAATAAAATAAAATCAGATATTTCATGTGGGCAATGTAAGAATTTTGAGAGTTCTCTGATTCATATAATCGGTCATGACCTTTTACAGGGCCTTTTTTGACTTTGCATATATAAAGATAACACTATGGGAAATTTTAGATTTTTTTAAAGATTTAAATGTGATGCTGAGTTATAATTTCCAAATAGAGATGTTAAATTTCATAGTGAACTTTGAGTCAGAAAACTGATTCTGTGGTCTAAAGGTTTTGCCCAAACATTTTAATCTTTTATGTACGTCTGGGCAAGTATGTACTGTTACAATATTTCTCAATAATGCTATATAAAAGGAATTGCTGATTTTGTCAAAATTAATTTATTCTACCTTCGCCATTCAATTTTCTTTGAAATAGCTGTTTTTAATTTATTTTTTTTTGGAGACTTTAATTATCTTAGTGCCGAGATTATATCTTTTCTCAAAGTTTGCCTTGATCTTATTATTTCCCAATTTTCTTTCTTTCAGATTCTTCATGTTGCTGGTATCAGCTTGTAATTTATTGATCTTTTCCTCTAATTGAATCTTCCATTTTGGAAGATTGATTTTCTTGCTTTTGTTTTACCGTGCTGTATTCTAGCGCTGATGTTATCATTGCTCTGTACTATAAATTAGTTGATTGCTATTGTGTTCATTTCAGCATTTTTTTACAAGTGAAGTTGCATCTTCCAGAACTTTTGATAGCCCTTTGAAAGACGTGAGTAGAAGACTTCAGGAAGAAGATAAGACATTTTGTGTCTCACCCACGAAGCTTCATCAGTTGTGACAATCTGTTCTGACCTAGACTTCCTGAGGAAGCATAAATCACAATTTATGAAGAAAACTTGGAACTCCATCGCCTTCAACAAGACCTAAGTTTAACTCACAGAATCATCTATTGTAATGTCCTTCCTGTTAAAGACTACTTCAGCTTTAATTACAATAATACAAGAGCAACCAATAGATTTAAACTTAATGTTAACCGCTCTAATCTAGATTGCAGAAAATATGACTTCTGTAACAGAATCATCAGTGCTTGGAATACTTTACCTGACTCTGTGGTCCCTTCTCATAATCCTAAAAGCTTTAACCAAAAACTTTCTACTATTGACCTCTTTTTTGTATGATACTTATATATACTGTTGTAACAAAATAAATAAAATAAAATAAATAAATTAGTCCCCAAAAAACGCTTTTATTAAGACAGTAATGAGTCCCAAGCAGTTTGAGAATAGTCCGACAGTCTTTTGGGATAAGGCTGATAAACACCCACCTTTATCACCCTTGAAATACTGCCAAATACCTAATTGCCAATTAGCTTTGCAAGGCCAAATGGAGCACAAAGTCAAAACGGAGCTTCAGAGTTTAAACCGACCAGAACGAACAAACTTGCTTCCTGCAAAGGCTCATGTCCCTTTGTTCCACCTTTATGTCTTATGGGAAGGGGCAATCATCTCCAAGCCTTACTCCCAAGTTGCCCCTTTTGACTTAATGGTTTTTGCCTCCTGGCAGGCCTGCGCACTGGGAACAGGCTCCCCCTGTTCCTCTGCCTCCCTGATGTCCAACTCTGGATGCTCTGGAGTCAGCACATAACTCCCAGATGGCCCTGGCCCCATCTCTGCCTCCGATGCAGAGCCCTTGTCCGAGCCTTCCCCAGAGTCCAGGACTGGCCCATGTTCCTCCCCAGCCTCCTCACTGTCTGACTCTGCTGCCAGCTCCACAGGCTGCTAGCAGATCACAACACAATCACTTTTGATAGCACTTTTCTCCTCATGTCTTTGAATGGTAGAAGACTTGAGAACGAAGATGAAGACATTTTGCTTCCCACCCAAGAAGCTTCATCAGTTGTGATGGTCACTGTTGGTAGCTCTTTTCTCCTCGTGTCTTTCAATGGTAGAAGACTTTCCTTATGTCTGTGGAAGTTCTCAGTCACAGTTGTCTGAAAGGTGCTTTTATAAAAGGCATGACAGCTGTAACGTTGTAACAACGATGCAATGGTAGCAATGAGTCAGTAGGGTTATTTGACTGCTACCTCTTTAATAGGATGTAATATAAGAGAAACCCTGTGAGGGTGTATCGCTCACACTCTGTGTGCTTCCGTGCTATAGTTGATGATTGATTGCCTGACTTTGGCTAGTACATGTATGTATATAGTCCTTGTAGATAAACCACTAATTGAAAAATAAACCTGTTTATTTTGCTCCTGGGTTGTCTCAAAATAGTCATGCTGTGCGCACTCCGACATTCTTTCCCAATAAAAGTCACCCTTGAGGTTAGGAAAAAGCCATACACAATTCTCGAATTCAATCCAATCCCGATTGCAATCCAGATTCATCTTACGTTGCGACACTGTCAACCTTGTCATTCTAAGTTGAGTATTGGGTGATTATTAGCAAACACGTCTTGGCATCTATCAAGATGGTATATCATTACCTCTTTAAATGCAGTAGAGATGTTTCCATCCCCCACAACCCCTCTTAGAGATTAATCTACCCCTGGAACTACTTGGTTTTCCCCTTTCCTATTGAAGGTAATCACTTACCTTCAATAAACCATTATGGACAAGAATGTCAGCATCCACAGATTGTAGAGGCAGAACGTGATCCCATAAATTAGAAAATCAACACACTTAAGGCTCTATATTGATCCTGGTATCTAGAGTCACAGTGAAGATGGATGTTTTGACTCAATGCCTAGCAAATTCATTGCAAAGAGATTCTAAGGCCAAAAAATATACTATTAGCTGGGCAGATGATAACATACAGAATACACAAACACACACACATTTTCAGTATCAATCTTCATCTGTCTCTGACATAGCAAATTCGTAGAACCTCTCTTCTGGCTGAGGAGTTTCTCTGGGCATTCCTGATCTTTGTTGATTTAATATATAAATTTGATTCAGACAATTGATCAAATGATTTGAATCAGATCCCTGAACTAAAGTTTTGAACGGCCTTGTCTTCTGTGAGCGAATTAGACAACCGGCTGCTACATACTTTGTTTCAAATCCATGAAAACTACATCAGAGGTAGACTTTGTTGTCTTTTCATTCAATTTCAAGGGAGCCAGATTCCTGAAAGAGGTCCTCATGCCCCTTGCATAAGTTGCAGTGAACAATGTGATGGATGACAGAACTTCTTAACTATTAGGGGCTTAACCTTAGGACTGACAGCTGTTTGGGTGGTTTTGACTGAGATGCATGGTCTCAGCAAATCCATTGGGTGTTCATTCATGGTCTCTTGGCTTTTCAGTCTTAGCCATCTGTCACCATGGCTCTCTGCCTTCTGACATGTCAGCGTGGTTGGTAAGATGTAGCTTCCAAGCAAATATGAGTTTAAATGACTGAGCAGTGTTATTTATGAGACCAGATATTCCTTTACAGTGGGGCTATGAAAATATATTTTAATATGTTGTATAGATTTCAGATAATTTATTTATCATATCTCTAATTTCCCTTTAGTCCTGCTTGCACATTCGGGAGACAACCTTCTAGAATTCGAGGGGTCCTTGGTGCTCTCTGAGCTTGTATTGTGTCTGTGCCCCCCGAGCCGGGCCCCCTGCCTGAAAGTGACTCGGAGGGGGAAGGGCCATCAGGACTTACCTCTGGAGCACCGGCTCCTCTGGCTCAGCTCTAGGAACCAGAGGCAGGCCAGGTGGAGGAGATAACGAGGCCTCTGTCCCCTGACTCTTCCCCCCCCGAGGCCATGCCTCCAGACCCGGCTTCTGGCAATCAGGCCTGGCTTGATCCCAGGTTTCAGAGATACGAGAGGCGGCTACAAAAAAGGAAGGGGTGGGGCAGGCCTAGAGAGTGCTGAGTCATGGAGCCATACCCCACAGAGTATAAAAGTAGCCCTGGCTGCTCTTCTGCTCTGTGGCGAGCAAAAATTGAGCTGGACTATTTGACTCGTGGAGAAGTGAGCTGAACATTTGGCCTGGATTACTGACTTCTTGGTTGCCCGGCAACACCAAGATAAGGGAGACTTTGGGCAGGCAGCTGCAGATTCCCTGCCAGGACTGATAGAAGCCATGAACTCAATTACTGGCTCGTTTAGCCAGCTTGCGTGGCTGAGTCCGGGATGGGACAGAACAGCTTGCTTGTTTTCTTGCTGATGTTTCATTACCGAAACTAGGTAACATCATTAGGGCTAGTCACTGATTACTAGCACTGAGGACTAGCACTGAGGACCAGCACTGAGGGCTAGTCAGTGACTAGCACTGATGGTGTTACCTGGTTTGGGTTATGCGACATCTGCAAAAAACAAACAAACAAACAAACAAACAAACAAACAAACAAACAAGTAAGGTCCAAGGACCCCTCATGTCAATGCTCAGCTACATATATTATTGTCAGGGTTCCAAGCAAGATACCCATTGCCTGATTGAGGCCATTTTGAGACTTCAGTGCTGACAATTATCTTTTATTAAGGCTGAGAAGATTTGATCGTAGAAGGTGCTTATGTGACTTTATGCTAACCCCCACCCCACTCAGCCTGCCTCACAATACCATTGTGTATTTCACCTTGAACTTCTGTATGAAATCAGAATGCGAGTTAACTGACTAAATAACAATATTTCTCGGTGGGTTCACTGAGTAAGGGTACAAGTTATTTGTGATTTATTAAGGACATTCATCGGTCACTTCTGCACAGTGGTGGGTTGCTTCTGGTTCTGTACTTTATGACTATCATTAAGTGTTGTACTTTATAATTCTTGATGAATGTATCTTTTCTTTTATGTACACTGAGAGCATATGCACCAAGACAAATTCCTTGTGTGTCCAATCACACTTGGCCAATAAAATATTCTATTCTGTTCTGTTCTATTCTATTCTATTCTATTCTATTCTATTCTATTCTATTCTATTCTATTCTATTCTATTCTATTCGCCCCAGTTCAGGAGAGACGGAAGTGGAGATGGTGAAATGACATCAAACCGGTTCACTCCGACCATTATCTGGGCCCTCCCGCCCACCCCTGCACTATACCTACCTCTATTCCTCTGTTTTTAGCTTAGCTGAATGGCACGACAGAATGGATTACAATGCCTCAGCTGTTCAGCCTCTGAATGCGCTTGCATAGGTTTGGCGCAAATTTGGTGTGCTTGCTTGCAAAGCAAGCATGCATGCACCGATCATGCGCAAAGTATGTGTGCGAAGCGAACCAGTGGTAACACTGGTTAGAACTCACCACTGCTTCTGCAGTACAAATGTTTCTTTTCTTGTTATGGTCACAAGACTTCATCATCATCTGATCTTCAATCATTCTGTTGCTGATGTGGCCAATGACTCTTAAGGGTTAGGACTGGCCCAGCTTCGATTGGCTATTTTATACCGATGAGACCATACCTGTTGTGTCTGCGCCCCCCGAGCCAGGCCTCCTGCCAGAAAGTGACTTGGAGCCGGGCCTCCTGCCAGAAAGTGATTTGGAACTGAGCCTCCTGCCAGAAAGTGACTTGGAAAGTGAGGGGGAAGGGCCATCGGGACTTACCTTGGGAGCACTGGCTTCCCTGGCTCAGCTCCAGGAGCCAGAAGCAGGCCAGGTGGAAGAGATAATAAGGCCTCTGTCCCCTGACTCTTCCCCTCCCCCGGCCACACCTTCAGACCCAGCTGATAGCAATCAGGCTTGGTTGGACCCTAGATTTCGTAGGCAGGAGAGGAGTGAACAACAGAAGCAGGGGTGGGGCAGGCCTAGGAAGTGCTGAGTCATGGAGCTACACCCCACAGGATATAAAGGCAGTGAGCACTGCTATGTCTCTTTGTAGCTGGCAAATCAACTGATCAACTGAGAGCTGAAGTGACTCACCAGCGTCGAGGGAGATATCAGAGAACTTGACAGACGTCCGCTATTCTGCTGCCAGAGCTGATAGTGCCAGCTAATTAAGCCATCACTCGGACGGAGGCGAAGGAGGACAGAACAATACCTTGTTTCCTCTGGTCCCTGGCAGCATGAGAGTTAGTTGTTTTTAAACTAGGCTTAATATTTCTTTATTATCCATGACTATGAGCCAGTGGTGAAATTCAATTTTTTTTGCTACCAGTTCTTCCGGGCATGGCTTGGTGGGCATGGTGTGGCTTGATGAGCGTGGCTTGGTGGGCATGGCAGGGGAAGGATACTGCAAAATCTCCATTCCCACCCCACTCCAGGGGGAGGATACTGCAAAATCCCCATTCCCACCCCATTCTGGGGCCAGCCAGAGGTGGTATTTGCCGGTTCTCCAAACTACTCAAAATTTCCGCTACTGGTTCTCCAGAACCTGTCAGAACCTGCTGAATTTCACCCCTGCTATAAGCCTATCTTCAGTTTAGAAACCTAAAACAACTAATAACCACCGATGTAAAAATGCTTGTGTGTAGAGGAGATGGATTGTGAAGCAGGAGAGGGAGTGATGGAGGGGATAGAAAAAAGAGGGAGGGAGAGGGGAAAAGAGGGAGAGAAGGAAAGGGAGATGGGAGAGAGAGAGAGAGAGAGAGAGATTCAAAAATAGTATCCTTAGCAGTTTATACTATTATGCATAAAATTAACACTATATAATCATATTACAATTATTTAAAAGCTCGATTACTTAAAAAAGAAACCCAGCAGAGAGATACAGTAAATAGATAAAAAAAGTAAAGAGTTAAGAAGAAGAAAAAAGTAAAAATAATACTAAAATATCCTGAGAAGAACAGAAAAAGCCAGGAAAAACAAAGTAAACATAAGAACATTAAAAAGGATACTAAATAAAATTAAGCATTCAGGAAAATGTATTCTAAAATATTGCTCTGTCTATTTATAATCTGTCCATCTCATGTCAAACTATAGAAGTGATGTACTTAATTTTTTGACATTATCATTTAATATTTAAATAATACCTTGAATGTACACCTGTGACAAAATCTCCAGATAGATTGGAGGGAGACGTTAACAGGGGCCCAAGCTTGGAGTACTGCAGAATGCAACACAACCCTGACCTCCTTCAAAATCCTTAAAGCCTTATCTAATCCAGTGGTGGGTTTCAATTTTTTTTACTATCGGTTCTGTGGGTGTGGCTTGATGGTTTTGGCATGGCTTAGTGGGGATGGCAGGGGAAGGATACTGTAAAATCCCCATTCCCTCCCCATTCCAGGGGAAGGATACTGCAAAATCGCCATTTCCTCCTGATCATCTGGGACTCGGGAGGCAGAGAATAGATGGGGGCAGGGCCAGTCAGAGGTGGTATTTACCGGTTCTCCAAACTACTCAAAATTTCCACCACCGGTTCTCCAGAACTGGTCAGAACCTGCTGAAATCCACCTCTGGACCGTTCCCAAGAGAATGGAGCCAGGTGAGATTCTTGTAACATGAGTGATTAACAATAAAGCTTCCACTTGAGATTAATTATGGCTAGTTCTGGTTTCTTGCACCTGACAAAACCATACAGAATCATATTCTGCAATCTTGCTTCTCTTTGGTCCAAAGCTGATTCAAATGGTGACATTGGGCAAGTATCCTAAAGTCAATATTTTAAATGTTGAGCATCAACAGTTGTCCATGAATATGTGATCATCATTTTTTTTTCTTGAAACAGCCCAAGCTTGATAGGCCCAGAAGTTCTTCAGAAATCGATTGATTCTGAATTTGGAGAAGATGGCTTAACATTTGAAATGTCTTTGACAAACTTGGGGTGTAATTCACAACAATGTCTACCAAAAAAGGAATTTCTGATGGACTTACCCGTAAATATGTATGGAGAGGGGTAGGAGATCAAATGCTAGGCTAAATGTTAACTCACAAAGCATTCCTGGCCTGCCATAGGCAAGGGGGATGGGAAAACGGTGAAGCAGATGGCAGCCACAAACAAAAGCACATTCCAGACATATCTGTTTCAAGGCTGTCTCCCAGGGTTTCCCACAGCGGTCGGAGGGGAGTGATCTCTAAAACCCCCAAAATTGCTCCTTTGGCGAATGTGACTGATGACACACCCTGGGGAGGGAGGGGGGGAACAGGATCAAGTGTGGGCCATAAATTACCTGGATTCAGAGTTGGCTTTACTTGGAATATGCCGACATGAAGCTTTTAATAAACAACTGGATTTCTTTTGAAGCTTGGCTCGAGGCTCATGATTTAATTAGGGCACCTGTTGGAACCCTGACACCAACCTTGTTTTTTGTTTTGTAACACTTTTACTTGGCCACGAGGAAAAGCCAAAATCCTTCTCAAATCAGATCATTTTACTTCTAAGTATATATTCATGAAAGGACGCAGTGGCTCAGGGGCTAGGATGTTGAGCTTGTCGATTGAAAGGTCGGCAGCTCAGCGGTTCGAATCCTAGTGCTGCCATGTAACGGGTGAGCTCCTGTTACTTGTCCCAGTTTCTGCCAACTTAGCAGTTTATACTATTATGCATAAAATTAACACTATATAATCATATTACAATTATTTAAAAGCTCGATTACTTAAAAAAGAAACCCAGCAGAGAGATACAGTAAATAGATAAAGAAAGTAAAGAGTTAAGAAGAAGAAAAAAGTAAAAATAATACTAAAATATCCTGAGAAGAACAGAAAAAGCCAGGAAAAACAAAGTAAACATAAGAACATTAAAAAGGATACTAAATAAAATTAAGCATTCAGGAAAATGTATTCTAAAATATTGCTCTGTCTATTTATAATCTGTCCATCTCATGTCAAACTATAGAAGTGATGTACTTAATTTTTTGACATTATCATTTAATATTTAAATAATACCTTGAATGTACACCTGTGACAAAATCTCCAGATAGATTGGAGGGAGACGTTAACAGGGGCCCAAGCTTGGAGTACTGCAGAATGCAACACAACCCTGACCTCCTTCAAAATCCTTAAAGCTTTATCTAATCCAGTGGTGGGTTTCAATTTTTTTTACTATCGGTTCTGTGGGTGTGGCTTGATGGTTTTGGCATGGCTTAGTGGGGATGGCAGGGGAAGGATACTGTAAAATCCCCATTCCCTCCCCATTCCAGGGGAAGGATACTGCAAAATTGCCATTTCCTCCTGATCATCTGGGACTCGGGAGGCAGAGAATAGATGGGGGCAGGGCCAGTCAGAGGTGGTATTTACCGGTTCTCCAAACTACTCAAAATTTCCACCACCGGTTTTCCAGAACTGGTCAGAACCTGCTGAAATCCACCTCTGGACCGTTCCCAAGAGAATGGAGCCAGGTGAGATTCTTGTAACATGAGTGATTAACAATAAAGCTTCCACTTGAGATTAATTATGGCTAGTTCTGGTTTCTTGCACCTGACAAAACCATACAGAATCATATTCTGCAATCTTGCTTCTCTTTGGTCCAAAGCTGATTCAAATGGTGACATTGGGCAAGTATCCTAAAGTCAATATTTTAAATGTTGAGCATCAACAGTTGTCCATGAATATGTGATCATCATTTTTTTTTCTTGAAACAGCCCAAGCTTGATAGGCCCAGAAGTTCTTCAGAAATCGATTGATTCTGAATTTGGAGAAGATGGCTTAACATTTGAAATGTCTTTGACAAACTTGGGGTGTAATTCACAACAATGTCTACCAAAAAAGGAATTTCTGATGGACTTACCCGTAAATATGTATGGAGAGGGGTAGGAGATCAAATGCTAGGCTAAATGTTAACTCACAAAGCATTCCTGGCCTGCCATAGGCAAGGGGGATGGGAAAACGGTGAAGCAGATGGCAGCCACAAACAAAAGCACATTCCAGACATATCTGTTTCAAGGCTGTCTCCCAGGGTTTCCCACAGCGGTCGGAGGGGAGTGATCTCTAAAACCCCCAAAATTGCTCCTTTGGCGAATGTGACTGATGACACACCCTGGGGAGGGAGGGGGGGGAACAGGATCAAGTGTGGGCCATAAATTACCTGGATTCAGAGTTGGCTTTACTTGGAATATGCCGACATGAAGCTTTTAATAAACAACTGGATTTCTTTTGAAGCTTGGCTCGAGGCTCATGATTTAATTAGGGCACCTGTTGGAACCCTGACACCAACCTTGTTTTTTGTTTTGTAACACTTTTACTTGGCCACGAGGAAAAGCCAAAATCCTTCTCAAATCAGATCATTTTACTTCTAAGTATATATTCATGAAAGGACGCAGTGGCTCAGGGGCTAGGATGTTGAGCTTGTCGATTGAAAGGTCGGCAGCTCAGCGGTTCGAATCCCTAGTGCTGCCATGTAACGGGGTGAGCTCCTGTTACTTGTCCCAGTTTCTGCCAACTTAGCAGTTTCGAAAGCATGTAAAAATGCAAGTAAAAAAAATAGGGACCACCTTTGGTGGGAAGGTAACAGCGTTCCGTGCACCTTTGGCATTGAGTCATGCCAGCCACATGACCACGGAGACGTCTTCGGACAGCGCTGGCTCTTCGGCTTTGTAACGGAGATGAGCACCGCCCCCTAGAGTCGGCAACGACGAGCACGTATGTGCAAGGGGAACCTTTACCTTTATATATTCATGGGATTACACCAACAGTTTTACTTGAAAACAAAAAAAAAAGTTAAAAGAGGCGAAACGTATTGTGAGTGCAGTTCCTGTCACGTGCTAATAATGCTCCTTCATTTACCCTTGTAGAGAAAGTGTTCCTCACTCTCATCCAGACAGTGTTTTGGAGCATTTTGACAAGAGAGTAACTTTTAATTAATACAGTTGGGCTTTACTGTGTAGACTTAGGAAGAAGAAATATGCCATCTTGACAATACAGCTGCTTGTATTCCTCTGACAGGTTTGATTCTAACCCAGCTATCTGTAGTCCCGGCTCTTGTTTTATGGTGATTTGTGTCCAACTCTGATTTACTTTTCATTGGAAAACTAGGACTTGAAGCTAGATGTTTGACTGCTTCTGCAACCCAACCCAACATATATCTAGAGATAATTGCTTATCCAAAAATCTTACTAGATGTGCCTTCAAGAAGTTATGTTTACACTCCATTATTCATTTCATTCTAATAACAGTATAATATCCATGCCTGTATCTCGTTAGGAACTATTATTTTTAGAAGATCTCTATTTGTACATCGAGAAGGTGATGAGCTGGAAAGCCAGAACCTGTAAGGCAGGGGTGTTAAGCACAAGGCCCGTGGGCCGGATTTGGCCCACAGTGTGGTTAGATCCAGCCCACAGGGCCACCCTGGAAAATGTAAGGGGCCGGCCCACATTGCTTCAGCTTGGTCTACCCAATGTGACTTTGGCCCAGTCTACCCAATGCCAGCAGTTTGGGGCATGGCATCAATCTGGCCATTCCCACCTCCAGTGAGTGGCATCAAGATGGCCACACCTACCCAGTTGGCCACACCCACCCAGTCAATCCAGGTGGGCCACCCAGTTTCCCATCTGCCCCACCCTCCCCAGAGGTCAACTACAGCCCTGAGGTGGCCCTCAATGAAACTGAGTTTGACACCCCTGATTTAAGAGATGGACAGGCAGGACTGGAAGGATGGAGTTAAGTGGGTTATCAGCCTAGAGTCGTTATGTCCCCACAAAGGGTCTAAGACCGATCCCTCTTGAATTCTGTTCACTCTTATCTAGCACTAAGTTAGTGTTGAAGATTAGCTGACTAGATTCTTATTTATTTATTTGTCAACAAATACAAGAAAACAAGTAACAGAGTAGACGCAGACATGGACACATGAAAAAAATTTGGCACACACAAAAAAAGGATATAAATTGGCAAAACATAGCCATAAACCCATAAAATGATTACATATAATTGGGAACAGGAGGACAAGGTTGGTAGGCACGCCCTACTTATGCATGCCCCCTTAGGGACTTCTTAAGAAACGTGAAAAGTCCACGGTAGACAGTTTACAGTAAAAGGTATGGGGATTAGAGAGACTAACAACAGGATCAGGTAGATTATTCCAGACATTTACTACTCTATTGCAAAAGTCATATTTCCTACAATTAAGACTAGAGCAAATTACATTGAGTTTAAATCTATTGATGGCCCTTGTATTATTATGGTTGAAATTAAAAGTATTCATTTACAGGTAGAACATTTTGGTAAATAATCTTATGAACTAAGCATAGGTCGGAACATAGATGAGGCTTTCTAGACCTATGATTTCAAGCCTGGTGGTATAGGGAATCTTATTTTGAGCAGAAGATTTGAGAACTCTCCTAGTAAAATATCTCTGGAGCCTCCCTAATGTAATGATGTCTGAAATACAGTGAGGGTTCCAGGCAGGTGAACAGTAATCAAGGATAGGTCTGGCAAAGGTTTTATATGCCCTAGTTTGGAGTACAGTGTTACCAGAGAAAAAACTTCGTAAAATAAGATTTACAGGCTTATACAGATTTATAGGTTTTAACTCTTAAAGCCTTTTTTGCAATCTGGGTCCTCATTTTACTGACCTCGGAAAGACAATCTTGATCTCGTCAGGATCAAATTGCTGGCAATGGGCAGAGTTAGCCTGCAATACTGCATTCTAACCAGAGGGAGGGAGGGAGGAGGAGGAAGGAAGGAAGGAAGGGAAGGAAGGAAGGAAGGAAGGAAGGAAAGGAAGGAAGGAAGGAAGGAGGGAAGGAAGGGAGGAAGGAAGGGAGGGAAGGAAGGAGGGAGGGAAGGGAAGGGAAGGGAAGGGAAGGGAAGGGAAGGGAAGGGAAGGGAAGGGAAGGGAAGGGAAGGGAAGGGACGGGAAGGGAAGGTGGTGGAGTTCTACAGTTTCTAAGCCCAGGATTTCAAGTCTGGTGGCCTAAGGTATTTTGTTGTATTCAGAGGAGAGGAGGATTCTTCTTGTAAAATATTTCTGGACATGCTCAATTGTATTAATGTCCTTCTGAAGGCAAGCTGTTCTACCAATTGTTCTGACTGTCAGGAAATTTCTCCTTACTTCTAGGTTGCTTCTCTCCTTGCTTAGTTTCCATCCATAGCTTCTTGTCCTGCCTTCAGGTGCTTTGGAGAAGAGCTTGATTCCCTCTTCTTTCTTGGCAAACCCTTAGATATTGGAACACTGCCACCATGTCACCCCTAGTCCTTCTTTTCATTAAGCTAATTTTCTGCATATCCAGACACATGACACGAATGAATGAATGAATGAATGAATGAATGAATCAATCAATCAATCAATCAATCAATCAATCAATCAATCTCATTGAACCTTCAAGCAGTTTCTGATCCAGAAAAAGAGTTTTTTCTCAGAAGTGAAAAATGGCATGTACAGATTCAGGAAATTCAAAGTAATTTATTCATTTAAATCTCTAGCTCTCTCCGAGATCTTGGACTGCAAGGGAAAATTGCCTTACACAATGTAAGCCGCCCTGAGTCTTCGGAGAAGGGCGGAATATAAATGTAAATAAATAAATAAAAAAAGCTGGAGCCAAGCCCTTGGAACCAGTCGGATAGAATGAATTACAACTCACTCATCCCAATGGTGAAATCCAATTTTTTTTTTACTACCAGTTCTGGGGGCATGGTTTGGTGGGCATGGTGTGGCTTGTGTTCATTGATGGTGTGGCTTGGTGGGCATAGCAGGGGAAGGATACTGCAAAATCTCCATTCTCTTCCCACTCCAGGGGAAGGATATTGCAAAATCCCCATTCCCTCCTCACTCCTGGGGGGAAGGATATTGCAAAATCTCCATTCCCACCCCACTCTGGCACCAGACAGAGGTGGTATTTGCCGGTTCTCCGAACTGCTTAAAATTTCCGCTACCAGTTCTCCAGAACCAGTCAGAACCTGCTGGATTTCACCCCGACTCATCCCTAAGCACATTTGCTTAAGGCTGTGTTTTTTTTAATGTAGTAGGAGGTCTGCTTAAAGTAGATCGACAGAAATCAATGAGTCTGCTATAACTATGATTACATTTAATAATACGCAATCAGCATTTTAATGCATAGGGAGATTCTTTACTGGCGCCTTTATCAAAGCGTGGCTTGTTAGATGTTGAAATGCATCATAAAACACCTTTTTGTTATTTCAATATTATAAATCGGCATACCTTGTTGAATTTAGATTTTTTTTTAAAAAAATCTGTTTCCATTGGTCTAAATACTGGAAGACTACTATCATGTCCCCCCCAATCTTTCTTTTCTCTAGACTAGCCAAACCCAAACCCTGCAACCATTCTTCATCTGTTTTAACCTCCAGGCCTTTAATTATCTTAATTGTACTTTTCCCCAAAGTTTCCAAAGCCTCAACATCTTTTTTTGTAATGTAAAACCCACAACTTCTGGTGGCAGGCTGTTCCACTGGTTAACTGTCCTCACTGTTAGGAAGTTTCTCCTCAATTCCAGGTTGCTTCTTTCCTTGATTAGTTTCCACCCACTGTTTCTTCTCCTGCCCTCAGGTGCTTTGGAAAATAAATGGACCCCCTCTTCTTTGTGTTCACTTCAAGATCTCAGAATCAAAGATCTACCTTTCAGAGGTGGGTTTCACAAATTCTTACCACTGGTTTGTCGTGCACACACCTTCAGTACATGTGCCCAGCCAGGGGTGAAATGTAAAATGTGTTACTACCGGTTCTGTGGGCATGGCTTGGTGGGGTGGGAGTAATGTGACTGGGTGGGCGTGGCCAACTTTTTTTTTTAACTTTTAAAAGCATTTTTTCGACAACCTCTTTGGCCGAAGAGGTTGTAGAAAAAATGCTTTTCAAAGGTTCCTCTGACGATCCCAGTTGAGTTGCCTGATCGTCAGAGGCTTTTTTTTCCTTTTAAAAACTTTTTTTTTTGCCTTTAAAAGAAAAAAAAGCCTCTGACAATCAGGCAACTCAGCTGGGATCATCAAAGGAGCCTTTTAAAAGATTTTTTCCTACAACCTCTTTGGCCGAAGAGGATTTAAAAGCGTCTGAAAATCCCAACTGAGCTGCGCCATTATCAGAGGCTTTTTTTTTACTTTTAAAAGCATTTTCTCATCCGAAAAATAAATGCTTTTAAAAGTAAAAAAAGTAAAAAAAAAAAAAAAAACCTTTGATGATTGCACTGCTCAGCTGGGCATGGGTGGAGGAAGGGATTTTTGCTACTGGTTCTCCGAACCACCACTGCCATTAGTACCAGATCAGACGATCCGGTCTGAACCGGGAGCATTTCACCCTGTGCCCGGCCTTCTGTGCATGTGTCTGGTCTTCTGCGCATATGCCTGGCCTTGAAAATGTGGCTAAATAAGATGGCATTATGCCAGGGTAGGTGAACAGGTGGGTCCACCCGATTCGCTGCTACCAGTTTGTCCGAACTAGTACAAACCGGCTGAATACCATCTCTGCTCGCTTTCTCCAATATAACCTACTTTCTTCCTGCTGCATTGATCTGATATAGATTCCCTTAATCAAATTTAATCCAGTCACTCTTATCCTTCCATCAAAACCAATTAAATATAATCCCTTTAACCGTGCAAATAAAACTATATTACAGCAGTTATCATATAATTAATTACTATATTTGCTTGCTCCATTTCCTATATGTTTTCGGAGATTAAGGAGGCACAAGATAATTTAAAGAAGCTGAGTTCCACCTCCAGCTACCTCCAGAATTGTCTGTTTATGCAACACAAGAGAGAAGAGACTTTTTTAAACATAATGGGTTGGGATGCTGAAAAAATAGAATATGGAACATGGAAAAACTGGGATTTGCCAGACATGAAAAGAATCTTAAAGGCGTATTAGGCATACAAACTTCGTGTTTTTACTTTGAGCAATTCTCTCTCTTTTTCCACCAATAGATGGCATTCGCTGTGGCTAATAAAACTAAAACAAAGCCTGTGAAGTCAGATTTAACAAACAAGCAAAATATGATTAAAACAACATCAAAAGATAGAGAGAGAGAGAGAGAGAGAGGGAGAGAGAGGGAGATAGAGAGATAGAGATAGAGATAGAGATAGAGATAGATAGATAGGTAGGTAGGTAGGTAGGTAGGTAGGTAGATAGATAGATAGATAGATAGATAGATAGATAGATAGATAGATAGATAGATAGATAGATAGATAGATAGATAGATAGATAGATAGATAGATATTAGAGGTTCTTGCCATAATTCAGGGACAAGAGCAACAAATAGGTAAATGTACTTATTCTAGGAGACATAGAAAGAAGAGAGGAGAGAAGAGAAGAGAAGAGAAGAGAAGAGAAGAGAAGAGAAGAGAAGAGAGGAACAGATAGATGAAAATATATCCATATCAAGCTTAATTTCAAGTGATAAACACAGTTACACATTTTATTTGCAACAATATAAACTCATCCTCCTCCTCCTCCTCCTCCTCCTCCTCCTCCTCCTCCTCCTTCTCCTCCTCCTCCTCTTAATCACTTTTACAGTATTCCATCATGAGTCCATAGGGAGTATAAAAATAAACCAAATAAATAAGGCAATAATTTTATTTCTGGGACGTTGCATAGTCTCTCTCTCTCACACACACATACGCAGACACCCTGTGAATTACTGTAATAAAATGATTAAGACTTTTATAATTAGCATTTATGATTGGAGGGAAGTTGAAGCTGCAGATGACACTGAATTTTAATTGATACATGAAGGTGTTGGTGGAAGAATACAAATCCAAAAAAAAAAAAAAAAACACCAACCCTCTAGAAAAGAAATTTTAGAGAGACCTTTAGGATCTCTCTTCTATTTTTTTTTTTTATAAAAAAGTTTTATTTTTACAATCATAACAAATAATTCATCCAATGTACAATTATATACAATTAGTCGGGCTTGCCCAGTCACCACCCCCCTTTTTAACTCTCTTCCCTCTTCTACCTTCTTCTGCCTTCTTTCCAAACCTTCCTCTCCTTCTCTTATCTACATCCTCTCCTCCCTCCACCCTCCACTCCTTCTCCCTCTTCTACCCCTCTTCCTTCCTCTTCTCCTCTTTCCTACCTCCTACTCTCTCTTTCTCCTCCCCACCATTCTAAAATGGTAACTGGGCAGACCCGACCCTACATTAATTATATTTATACATCTTCAATTAACCCTGTACATTAACCATCACTCCATCTCTAGCCTCAACCCCCAATTCCCTCCCTACCCCACCCCCACCCCGACTTCCCAGAACAAAATGCAGGGTATCAAAACTAACAATCATAATCTAAAATAATTCCTAAATTATAATCTCTAGTCTCTCCACACTTAATCACACTCTCAATTCCCCTCTCCTTCAGAAATATATCTAATACAAAATATTTCCTAAATTTACTCATATGCTATTCGATATTTTTTTATCTGATACTTATTCTGAATATAATCAATCCACATTTTCCATTCTAAAATATATTTTTCTTGTGTATAGTCTTTCAAATAAGCAGAGATTTTTGCCATTTCTGCCAGATTTGATACTTTAAGTGTCCATTCTTCAATTGTAGGTAATTCTTCTTTCTTCCAATATTGAGCAATCAAAAGTCTTGCGGCTGTTATTAAGTTCAAAATCAATTTAGTCTCTATTAGTACAGTCCATAATTATTCCTAGTAAAAAGAACTGCGGAGTAAACTTAATCTTCTTTTTCAAAATATTCTGCATGATCCACCATACTTTAATCCAAAATGCTTTAACTTTTTTACAAGTCCACCATATATGGTAATAAGTGGCATCTTCACAATCGCATCTCCAACATTTAGCCTGTACATTAGAATACATACATGACAACTTTTTGGGGTCTAAATGCCATCTATAAAACATCTTATAAAAATTTTCTCTCATATTTTGCGCTTGTGTAAATTTAACATTCCTCACCCAAATTCTTTCCCAAGTTTCCAACATTATCGGTTGCTGAAAATTTTGTGCCCACTTAATCATACAATCCTTAACCAGTTCAGTCTCTGAGTCTATTTCTACTAATACACTATACAACCTCTTAATATGCTGTTGGCCTTGATCTCTCATTTGTTTTAACAAATTATCCTCAGTTTGCTTAACACCTATTTAGGATCTCTCTTCTAAACAGCAGACACAGTATTTGCTTTAAACAGCTAACCCCCATAAAGCATACCTTGGAGCAATGGTGGGCTTCAACCAGTTTTTATTATTATTATTATTATTATTATTATTATTATTATTATTATTATTATTATTATTATTATTATTATTATTATTATTATTATTATTATTATTATTATTATTATTATTAGATAATTAGAACTGCAGAAAAAATAATTGCTACCAACCTGCCTTCCATTGAGGACCTGTATACTGCACGAATCAAGAAGAGGGCCGTGAAAATATTTACAGATCCCTCACATCTAGGACATAAACTGTTTCAACTCCTACCCTCAAAACGACGCTATAGAGCACTGCACACCAGAACAACTAGACACAAGAAGAGTTTCTTCCCGAATGCCATCACTCTGCTAAACAAATAATTCCTTCAACACTGTCAAACTATTTACTAAATCTGCACTACTATTAATCTTCTCATCGTTCCCATCACCAATCTCTTTCCACTTATGACTGTATGACTGTAATTTTGTTGCTGGCAATCCTTACGATTTATATTGATATATTGACCATCAATGGTGTTGTAAATGTTGTACCTTGAGGAAGGTATCTTTTCTTTTATGTACACTGAGAGCAGATGCACCAAGACAAATTCCTTGTGTGTCCAATCACACTTGGCCAATAAAAATTCTATTCTATTCTATTCTATTCTATTCTATTCTATTCTATTCTATTCTATTCTATTCTATTCTTAACAACTGGTCCTGTGACGTGCTAGCGCACAGCGTTCAAAATACAGCCATTTGAAGCTCAGCTGCTTACCTTCTAAGGCAGCCCCAGTAAGTAGAACAGCAGAGGAAAAATCAGAGAGCCGCGCGAATCAGCTGAGTGAGAAAGAAGGAAATATAGGACAGTGGGGGCAGGTGGGCAGGGCCAACCGATTGTCGGAACTGCCGGTTCGCCTGAACCGGTCCAAACCAGCAGCAGCCCACCACTGGCTTTGGGGTTGGATATTAAATCCTATTATTTCTCTGCAACTTGACATTTCTTTTCCTTATGAAAGGTCACTGTCCATAAATTTACTTTCTGCAACAGATATTTATTTCTTGCGAACAGATTTTCATTACTTATTTAAATACACAAAAAATAGCCAAAGGACAATTTCTGGCTTATTTTAAAATTTCAAACACTCAGTTCCCAAACGGTATGCAGTCTCAGAGAGAAATATAATTCAATGGCCTTTCTCTAAAATAAACTAACATGTCATAAGTGAGCAGGGTGGAGTCTGGGCTACGGAATGGAGCTAGCAGAGTGTTTACTGGCCGGATGCCCTTCCTGACGCCAATGCGGTAGTGAAATAATGTCTTTTATTTTATCTTTTATTAAGTCCTTCCAATGCATGATCTCGAAGTGCTGTGGTGCTGGAAATGTGCTAATTGGTGGCAGAGATTAAAAAAAAAAGGACACTCAGCATGTTTCAGATTTGTCATTTTCACTCATGTTTGAATCATTATTTAAAAATGTCTGGATAAAGCACTCAGTTTATATTAACCAACATCCAGGGGTGACGTTAGTATGATAATGTCTAAATCTGCAAATGCTGGACACATTTCATTTACCTTCCCGAAATTCTGTACGGTAATTGAGGCTCATGCACAAGCACAAGTCAATCCATAAAAATATATTTCTAAAATATGTTTAATTTTTATTCCCCCAGATCACAAATTGCAGAATGACTTTAGGAAAACAAGATTTATTTACTGCTGACTGGCATGATGCGTTTTAATATTTTATATATAATAACACCTTATAAAAAATAAGGTTTTTATTTTTTTATAACACACTTGGCCAATAAAGAATTCTATTCTATTCTGTTCTATTCTGTCCTGTCCTATCCTATCCTATCCTATCCTATCCTATCCTATCCTATTCTATCCTAATTCTAATTCTAATTCTAATTCTAATTCCATTCCATTCCATTCCATTCTTCTATTCTATTCTATTCTATTCTATTCTATTCTATTCTATTCTATTCTATTCTATTCTATTCTATTCTATTCTATCCTAATTCTAATTCTTCCATCCCATCCCATCCCAACCCATCCCGTCCATCCATCCATCCATCCATCCCATCCATTCCATTCCATCCATCCATTCTATCCCATTCTATCCTATCCTATCCTAATTCTAATTCTTCCATCCCATCCCATCCCATCCCATCCCATCCCATCCCATCCCATCCCATCCCATACCATCCCATACCATACCATTCCATTCCATTCCATTCTATCCTATCCTAATTCTAATTCTTCCATTCCATTCCATTCCATTCCATTCCATTCCATCCCATCTCATCCCATCCCATCCCAACTCATCCCATCCCATTCCATTCCATTCCATTCCATTCCATTCTATCCTATCCTAATTCTAATTCTTCCATTCCATCCCATCCCATCCCATCCCATCCCATCCCATCCCATTCCATTCCATTCCATTCCATTCCATTCCATTCCATTCCATTCCATTCCATTCTATAATACATATCAGAGAGTCATTTGTTTCCTATAATAGCCAGTTTCTTTTAGAGGCTTCTGAAAAGTTATTTCTGCAGTATTGGAGCCGAAAGACCAAATGAGATTTTATAAAGGGAGACAATGAAAAATTAACTAATAGTTATGATTTATTGCATGCAATTGCTTCGCTATTATTTATTATAATCTCTCTGGTCAGGCCAAAATTGCTTGCTGCGTTGTTGGCATTTCTGGAAAAGCTGTTCTTTATTCGTGCAGAATTAAGTTTAAAAAAAAAAGTTTACCAGAAAATTAAGCATTTCATAATGAATTCCCTCTTGTGAGTATCTGCCTGCACACACACACAGGCAGCTTCAATATCTCATCATTTTGAAATAACATCCGATTGCCCCTAAGCAATGCATAAACGTTAATAAAGAATAAGTCGTTATGGCTGGTTTCAGTCTGGAAAGAAGGAAATAAGAACTCATTACGCAAACTGGTTGAAGTGTTTTCTGCAGCCCTGGTTGAGTTGTATTCTGTCACCTTTTGCATGACAGCAATAACAAAGAATGAGGGGGTGGGGAACGGATTCCTAAAGATAATTAAGCAGCCTTGATCTTAGGACATTGTCTTTTCAATGAGCTGCTGATTGCATTGTTCATAACAAAATTACCTCCGCATGACAGAGTGAATTAGTGACCATCTGAACTTACTTCACCAAACTCAAAAGTAGAAGGGAGGCAGAAGCAATTAAAAATGTCGTCATCATTGGATCTATTGGTACAACAGCTGGTTGTATTGATAAGCAATCCTCCGGTTAAAGCTACTTTAGAAGACAATGGGACTTAATCTGCTTGCTAAGTAGCAATTAGAAGGCAATGAGAGACGATGAAATTACTGTTATTATGATGCAAACAACTTTCAAAAGGGTATGTATGTGTATATATATATATATGTTTTCTGAGGTTTTCGCGGGTGTTTGTATGTAGGTCTTTGGTTATTCGGGTTTTCTCCCATGTAAAATTGGAAGTGTCTTGGTGACATTGCTCCCAGAAGCACGAAGCTGAAGCCTGAAGATGATGATTGAGACTTTGTCGAAACATCGCCAAGACACTTCAAATTTTACGCGGGAGAAAACCCGAATAACCAAAGACCTATATATATATATGTAGGTCTTTGGTTATTCGGGTTTTCTCCCGCGTAAAATTGGAAGTGTCTTGGTGACATTTCGACGAAGTCTCATTCGTCATCTTCAGGCTTCAGCTTCGTGCTTCTGAGAGCAATGTGTGATTGCAGATGTTTCTTCCTTTTTAACTGCTAGTGGGGGTTTGAACTGATTGGGTGGGAGCTTGGCTGTGCTCTGATTGGATGGGGTTTTTTTGTGCTCTGATTGGCTGGGGGTGTGTCCTGTTTGGGTGGGGGCTTGTTTGTGCTCAGATTACTCTGAGTTGCAGGGGGATTTGAGCTAGTGAGCTGCATAGCTGTTGTTTGGCTTCGTGGTCGTGCTACATCTTCATAGTGGGTGTCAGTCTGCTGCATGTATGGATTGGAGGGGTTTGAAATGGCTAATGTTGCAGCTGCGGTCTGGCTTCAGGTCCTTGGTCGTGCTTCATAATCAGTGTAGGTTTGGGTCTGCTTTCTGGGTGGATGTGTGGTGGTGACATCCTCCAATCCATACATGCAGCAGACTGACATCGGCGACGTGTTGGGATTGCTGCTGACCAGCTGTGTGGTGGCAGCGGCCCTAGCACCCACCCAGAGGTAGCGGCACATGATTGCGGCGTCTCCGGTCGCCTGGCCCAGCTGATCGGTAAGGAGCTGGGATGCCAAAAACCAGCAGACCGGAGGTGGTGGTGCCAGCGTGGAGCCCTGGAAAACAGCTGTTGGGAAACATTGGAATATATGGTTGCTGGGAAAGGAAATATCTGGTTGCTGGGAAAGGAAATATCTGGTTGCTGGGAAAGGAAATATCTGGTTGCTGGGAAAGGAAAGTAGAGTCCTGGCTGACTGTTCACTGGGAAAGGACTGCTAGCTGAAGCTGGCCAGTTGGCTACCGGATGGTGGTTGAGTGGTAGGGGCGTGTTCAGGTGGAGAGGGTGTGGACCCCACCTACAAAAGACAATGGGAGGCAGTAGCTCCCAGTGCTGACTTTACAACGGACTTACGAACTCTATCAGAACTCAATGTGTTCCGAGGCTTTGGCCTGAATAAATCTTGATTCTATTTCATGGTTCCAGAGCAGTTGTCCTTCTGTTTTGTCCAGGTTAGGAGCTTGGACCTTTGACAGCCAGTCTACACAGGTGAAATTCCAAGACAATTTTTCCCCAAAAACCTGGAAAACTAATTTCAAGAAAAAAATCCAAGAAAACATGGAAAATGAATTAGCTTAATTAAATGAATCATCTATATTAATTGACACATATTCCTCTATCTGAAAAATAGCAAGCTGCAACAATCTGTCTGTCTGTCTGTCTGTCTGTCTGTCTGTCTGTCTGTCTGTCTGTCTGTCTGTCTATCTATCTATCTATCTATCTATCTATCTATCTATCTATCTACCTACCCCCCCCTCTCTCCCTCCCTCCCTCCCTCCCTATCTATCTATCTATCTATCTATCTATCTATCTATCTATCTATCTACCTATCATCTATCTATCTATCTATCTATCTATCTATCTATCTATCTACCTACCTACCTACCTACCTACCTACCTACCTACCTACCTACCTACCTACCCACCCACCCATCCATCCATCCATCCATCCATCCATCCATCCATCCATCCATCCATCCATCCATCCATCCATCCATCCATCCATCAGCTAGGTCATGCAGTAAACAATATAAACCCATTCCCAACGAATTTCATGATCTGGCAGATGGATAGATCTTCTAACCATTCTGGAGTTTCTTTTTATGCAAATTAATGGTAATTAAGGGCAAAGTTGTCATCTCATCATTCATGCACAGCTAGGAGGATGTTAGAAAATGACTGAATGAATGAGTCAAGTGTTAGTGTAGGCATGTATGAGCGTGACCATATGGTTTATCTTGATGGCTGGCGATTCTTTTGCCTTCTGTAGCTGCTTTAATATGTGAGAAACTGTGGCATAAGCTGCCTATGTTGAAAATGCTTTGCAACAGTGAAGATACACTTTTAAAACATCAATGTGTCATTTCCCCCTCCTCACAAATATCAAGATGTTTTTTCTAACTGTCATGAAACTCTACTTTTCATTTAAAAGCATGTACTTTTGACTTTATAGAGGCTAAGAATTCTAGTTATTTGAACAGCTTAGCAATAAATGGCAGAATTATGAAGTATTGTGAATTGCATGCCAAAAATAGTACTTGAAAGCAGGCATGACTTTTTCTAGGATTGGGTGGTTATCCAGTTCTCGTAAGTAAAATTTATCCTTGAACTGCAAGAATAAAAGTAAAGTTTTCAACACAATAAAGTAGGATACCAAAAAGGAAAATGCAACTATTCCTTTTTTTTTTTTCAAAATACAAATTTGCAAACCACATAAGCAAAACAAAACTTCTTTCTCGGTTAGCTTGTACCTTTTTTCAATAGAAAGACAGTTTGGAAAATATTCATCGGTACTTGGAATTAAGTTTGCAACTGAGATTGAATTAAGTTCCTGGTCTAGTTTAACACAAGAAATTTAAAAAAATCAATTTTCTTTTTTTTTTTTAAAAAGTATTTTATTTTATTTCACATAGACATATTATAAATGTACAGTCGCTTATCCATTGTTAATCATATATATACTCTTTACACTTTCATATTAATTCATTCATCATTCTAAGATTTTTTTTAAAAAAATATAATTATATATATATGTATACTGTATATTCGGGGCTGCTCTTCTACCATTTTTTTTTCACTTATTTTAGAACAATCCTTCTTTTCCTTCTTCTCTTTCCCTTCCCTCCCTTATTCCTTTTCTACTTTCTTTCTTTCTCTGAACTATTCAAAATTTCTGCTACCAGTTCTCCAGAGCTGGTCAGAACCTACTGAAACCCACCTCTGATTTATTCACTAAATTTATATTCCATCAGTATTTATTCATTAAATGTATATTCCATCCACTTTACTCTCAAAGATTTTCTTTATCCAGACAATATTTTCCTTGATTTTCATCTCTGTCGTTATGAGTTCTCCTTCACTAGGAGTCTTCAAACAAAGGGTGGTTGATCATCAGTTAGATATATTCCAGTGCAGCATTTTTCAATTTGAGCATCTTCCAGATATGTGGGCTAACAATACCAACACTTCTTAGCTCTTACAGTGCTATCTAGAGAAATAATTGGAATTGAAGTTCAAATATCCTATGGTGAACATACATTGGACTAAATGATTGATGACCTCTGTGGTTGGGTTTCATCTCTATGATTATATGATTCTGGAGGAGGCCTTTTATTGCCAACTGCGTGCAACCTGGCTCTTCTCACAACAACTGCAAAGTTTACGATAAAACAGTTGTCCCCAAATGACTTCACAGGTGAGATGAGATCAGAGGTGGTATTCAGCTGGTTCGCACCAGTTCGCCTGAACTGGTAGCGGAAATTGCGGGTCCCCTGCCCCGGCTCTATGCTGTTCTATTTAGGCACGTTTTTGAGGCCGGTCACATGCATGGATGGTGTGCGAGTGAGCAAAGCACATGCATGGAAGGACGCACGCATGCGCATCCTCACATTTGTGAACTGGTAGGGAAAGTAACGGTGACGGGACGGGATGTGGTGGCTCAGGGGCTAAGATACTGACCTTGTCGATCGAAAGGTCGGCAGTTCAGCGGTTCGAATCCCTAGTGCTGCCATGTAATGGGGTGAGCTCCCATTACTTGTCCTAGTTTCTGCCAACCTAGCTGTTCGAAAGCACGTAAAAAAATGCAAGTAGAAAAAATAGGGACCACCTTTGGTGGGAAGGTAACAGGGTTCCATGCACCTTTGGTGTTGAGTCATGCCGGCCAATGACCAGGGAGATGTCTTTGGACAGCGCTGGCTCTTCGGCTTTGAAACGGAGATGAGCACCGCCCCCTAGAGTCAGGAATGACTAGCATGTATGTGCAAGGGGAACCTTTACCTTTACCTTTAGGGAAAGTAAGTGAATACCACCCCTGGATGAAATCTGAAATTAAGAACAAAATACTATGAAAAAACAATTAAGCAGGGGTGGGAGATAAACACATTAAAAAAAAAAAATCACTACCCAAAGTTTAACCACGTTGAATTGCAATCAAATCTGTGCGTGGGACAAAAAGTCCAGTGAATGGAGAATGTGAAATCCACGGTTATATTAACCATCTTATTAAAATTACAACTGTTACTCTTCAGGAGTGAAAATTCTCAGCTCCGTAGCACACGCAGTCTCCTACCATCCTAACAGATGGAATACACAATTCTCAGATAGTCAGGTTAATGAATAATTGCCCACCATGAGATTTCACACTTCATATGTAATATCTCGAATCTCAGCTAGATGGACTATTGGCTTGATTGGATATGACAATATCTGAATTCAGATGACAGGAAATGAATGCTAATTACAACGTTACTAAGGTATCTCAAGTCAGAGATACAGATAGATACGCCATCTCACAAGCTTTAACATTCTCCTCTGTTCTTGCACACACACACACACACACACACACTATATATATATATATATGTTTTCTGAGGTTTTCACGGGTGTTTGTATATAGGTCTTTGGTTGTTCGGGTTTTCTCCCGTGTAAAATTGGAAGTGTCTTGGCGACGTTTCGACGAAGTCTCATTCGTCATCTTCAGGCTTCAGCTTCGTGCTTCGTGCTTCTGGGAGCAATGTGTGATTGCAGCTGTTTCTTCCTTTTTAACTGCTAGTAGGGGTTTGAACTGATTGGGTGGGAGCTTGGCTGTGCTCTGATTGGATGGGTTTTTTTTGTGCTCTGATTGGCTGGGTGTGTGTCCTGTGTTGGTGGGGGCTTGGTTGTGCTCAATCTAATCTGTGCTGCAGGGGGATTTGAGCTGGTGAGCTGCATTGCTTGTTGTTTGGCTTCGTGTTGTGGTCATGCTACATCTTCATAGTGGGTGTCTGTCTGCTCTATGTATGGATTGGAGGGTTTGAAATGGCTAATGTTGCAGCTGTGGTCTGGCTTCTGGTCCTTGGTCGTGCTTCCTGATCAGTGTGGGTTTGGGTCTGCTTTCTGGGTGGATGTGTGGTGGTGACATCCTGTGTGGACCTCGTGAGTGTGGGTCTGGTGTCATTCCTCGTGTTAGGGACTCGTTTGTCAATAAGGGCGGGTTTCCAAATGGCTGGTAGGCGGGAGGTATCATCTCGTTTGTTCATGCTGTGTGGGAGTTTTTCTATCTCGATGGCTTCTCTGATTATTCTGTTGTTAAAGTGTTCAGTTTTGGCAAGACACTTCCAATTTTACACGGGAGAAAACCCGAATAACCAAAGACCTACATATATATATATATATATATATATATATATGTATATGTATGTGTATATCTATATGTATATATATGTATATATATATGTATGTATGTATGTATGTATGTATGTATGTATGTATGTATTTAAAAGCATGAAAGTAACATGTAAAAAATTAAACAGATTAAAAGGAATATGTTGCATTGGATATTTATCAGAGTTTAGAAAACTACATTTAACAGCTCTCTGAAAGTGAAGGAGGGACAAAATAATTCCATCAGGTAGAAGTAGATAATTTAGGACTAAATGGTCAGTGGCAAATAGCTCAAGTACTTAATTATTTGAATGAAGCCACTTGCCCTAATCAAACATCCTATTGTTATTATTATTATTATTAAGTGTTGCAGCCCACCCTAAAGCTTGAGTCCAGCACATCTCGGTTAAGAATTAAATTAGGCCTTGTTTTCTTTTGCGACTACAAAAGTCTTTTGTGCAATGAATGGAGGTTTATCAAAGAGAGATCTAATCCGATCCAAGAATTAAGAAGAAATTTCCTGACAGTGAAAACAATTAATCAGTGGAACTCTTTG
>NC_080546.1:85768756-85786256 GCF_028640845.1 Ahaetulla prasina | reverse complement strand
GGTAGTGTATTCCAGGCATTAACAACTCTGTTACTGAAGTCATATTTTCTACAATCAAGATTGGAGCGATTCACATTAACCTTAAATCTATTGTGTGCTTGTGTATTGTTGCAACTGAAGCTGAAGTAGTCTTCGACAGGAAGGACATTGTAATAGATGATTCTATGAGTTAAACTCAGGTCATGTCGAAGGCAGTGGAGTTCTAAGTTTTCTAATCCCAGGATTTCAAGTCTGGTGGCATAAGTTATTTTGTTGTATTCAGAGGAGTGGAGAACTCTTCTTGTAAAATATTTCTGGATACGTTCAATTGTATTGATGTCAGAAATGTAGTATGGGTTCCAGACAGTCGAGCTGTATTCTAGAATTGGTCTAGCAAATGTTTTATATGGTCTGGTTAGTAGCGTAGTGTTTTTGGAAAAGAAGCTATGCAAGATTAGGTTTACAACTCTTAAGGCCTTTTTTGCGATGTAGTTGCAGTGGGCTTTGCACTTAGATCATTGGATATGAAAACTCCAAGGTCTTTAACAGATGGGCCCACTTCTTTTCATCAACTATTGTTTCTTTTTAATCTAAAGTTTCTTAGGCCACTAAGGGCTGTGTTGATCATCACATTAGCTATTAACACCAGTGGTGGGTTTCCAATATTCTTTGCCGTGCGCACACTTTGCACGAGTGACTTCTGCACATCTTCTGCACATCTTCTGCACATGTACTTTGTTCACTTGCGTGCTTTTTGTGCATGCGCCCAGCCTCAGAAACATGTCTAAATAGGACGGCATAGAGCTGGGACGGACCCACCCGTGATTTCCACTACAGGTTCGCCCAAACTGGTATGAACCAGCTGAATACCACCTCTGATTAACACCAAACAAACAATCAAGCAGAGAACAATATTCTCATCAAAGAGCTACCAAGTTGATTTCCATATGGTTAAAAATTTAGGAGAGTGTTATGTAAAGATCCAGCTTTTCCATTATCAGTTAAATGCTCAGCGTTGTTGCCATTATCATGGAAAGATATTAGAAATAAAATCAACTTTTCATTTTTGAGAATGGCTGGTAAGTTTTGAATTGAGCTACATGTTGTGCAAACCTCAATTAAATGGCTGCCTTTGTTGAGATTTATATTATCTCATCTATTGCTAATCTCTTTGGCCACCTGTCTATCTGTAGATCTTCTCAAGAGCAACAAAGATGATTAGGGGACTCGAGGATAAAACATATGAAGAATGGTTGCTGGAACTGGATATGTCTAGTCCAGTGGTAGTCAACCTGGTCCCTACCGCCCACTAGTGGGTGTTCCAGCTTTCATGGTTGGCGGTAGGGGTTTTGTCCGATATTGAAGCACTTTCCTTTTTTTTAATTTAATTGACTTTTTTGAAAAAAATTCATAGCATTATTTAAAAACATTTTCATTAGGTTTTCATAAAATTCCCCATGACAATTTAAATTTCTGAAAATATACTATTTGCATCGGCCGCACATAAATTTAGTTCACGTTACGTAAGTGAAACTAAATGGCGCTATAGTGCGACTGCAAACGAAAGAGCCTCATCCCAGAATAGCTCATGCATCTCCCCCCACACCACCCAGCTGTAACAGACAAGCAGAGCTGGTAGCGGGCATCTCCCCCAACCCAATCCACGATGCGCAAGAGGCATGTGCAGATGACGATACACGCCACATTACTGTGGAACTGGTGGGCGGTTAGAAAATTTTACTACTAACAGAGATACAAAAGTGGGCGGTAGGTATAAAAAGGTTGACTACCCCTGGTCTAGTCTTATGAAAAGAAAGACTAGGGGTGACACGATAGCATTGTTCCAATATCTCAGGGGGTTTCCACAAAGAAGAGGGAGTCAAGCTGTTCTCCAAAGCACCTGAAGGCAGAACAAGAAGCAATGGGTGGAAACTAATCAAGGAGAGAAGCAACTTAGAACTAAGGAGAAATTTCCTGACAGTTAGAAGAATCAACCAGTGGAACAACTTGCCTCCAGAAGTTGTAAATGTTCCAACACTGGACGTTTTTAAGAAGAGACTAGATAACCATTTGTCTGAAGTGGTCTAGGGCTTCCTGCCTAAGTAGGGGATTGGACTAGAAGACCTCTAAGGTCCCTTCCAACTCTATTCCTCAATACCTTAACCCATCCTGCAATGTTTTAGGAATCACTCCAGGTGAGGGCTGCTAGAGGTTCACAGGGTTTCGAGAGACCCTCTAACTAAGATTATGTGCAGTTTGGAGAACCCCCAAATCCCACTCCTGGCTGGCCCTGCCCACTCTGCCCCCGCCCCTCCCAGAAGTGCCCACGCAGCCCGTTTTGGATGCAGGTAAGTGCAGGGCATGCATGGAGGCTCAGGGAGAGCAAAAAATGCGCCTACCGGAAGTTTGGGAATGGGTCCATTTCCGGCTTCCAGAGGGCCTCCGGAGGAGGCCGTTTTTGCTCTCCCGGAGGCTCGAGGAAAGCCTCCGGAGAGCAAGAAGGGCTAAAAAGCCCCCCTGCCATCATATCGGAGGCCAACTAGGACACGCCCACAATGGACACGCCCACCCAGCAACCAGGCAGAGAACCCCTTGCTAAAATTTTTGAAGCCCACCCTTAAATCACTCACTTCACCTCTGAAAGAAAATCCATTCCTTTTTCTTCTTCAGCTGAACTGTATTTGCATCTCCCTCAAAATTCACTTGTTTTGGTGGAGAGAGGGGGGGGGGAAAGAAAAGACTTTCAAACTCTCTTCAGAACCTTGATTTATCATAGCTTGTCATTTCTATCTTAGAATATGGCAGTTCAGGGCTAAGACTTTCCACTGAGTGGAAATTACCCAGCCCCACTTTCTGGAATTGTATCGTTAAATTATTGAAGGCTCTGGAAATTTATTTATTTTAATTTATTTTGTAGGCTAAGGATTTATACCTCGAATGAAGAAGGCTACCCTGGCTATTTATATTCGGGGGGGGGGAGAGAAATATGATGCAATTTGTCAATGTCAGCATTTATGCACTATGTTCACAGATACTTCTGTGTCGTTATGTTCTTAAAGATTACATTATGCTGCAGCGTGTTGGGTTTCCTGAAGCAAAAAATAGGATATCTTGCTGTATTATACTCTTTTTTTTTTTTTTAAAGGCATATTATTTTTTTCCCCTTTATCCTTCTCCCTCCTTATGTTGACACAACAGTAAGTGTAGTCAGGGGTCCCTAAAAGAGCAACACACTTCTGAATTTGAGAAAAAAGAAGTAACAATGAGTCAGGGGTGGGTTTCAAAATTTTTAGCAAGGGGTGCTCTGCCCGGTTGCTGGGTGGACGTGGCCATTGTGGGCGTGGCCATGTCAGCCTCCTGCACCACAGTGGGGGGAGAGGACATTTTTGCCCTCCCTGGGCTCTGGAGGCTTTCCTCGAGCCTCCAAGAGGGCGCAAATGGTTTCCCCAGGCTCCAGTGGCCCTCTGGAGGCCCTTTCCAAACTTCTGCCAGTTTTTCGCCCTCCCCGGGGCCTCTATGCGCGCCCTGCACTTACCTGCATCCAAAACGGGCTGCATGGGGACTACTGGGAGGGGAGGGATGGGGCAGGGTGGGCAGAGACAGTCAGGAGTGGGATTTGGGGGATCTCCAAACTGCACAGAATCTTAGCTAGAGGTTCTCCCGAACCCCTGTGAACCCCTAGCAGCCCCCACCCCTGCAGTGAGTATATTGCAGTGTCCATACAATGCTTCTTAATGGTTATTGTCAGTTCATTTGTAGAGCTATTCTTTCAGGTATGTACCTCTAGGATTTTGCATTTGTACTGATTCCTGGTGACCGACTAGGCAAATCCCTGCCATTTTCATGGTGAAACATGGTGAAATGGTTTGCTATTGTCTCCTGTCTATGAGCCGTGGTGGCGCAGTGGTTAGAGGGCAGTGCTGCAGGCTACTTCTGTGTTTTGTTTTTTTTAATTGAAAAAGTTTTACAAAAAATTTTTTTTCAACAATTATCCCCCCTCCCTCCTCCCTCCACCCTCTCCCCTCCCCCCTCCCCTCTCCCCTACCCCCCCCCCGCCAAGGCTTCCCAGAGCAAAATACAGGGTATTACATCTAACAATCATAAGCTAAAATACAGCAATAAACCATCACCCATAACTTCTCCTTTCCCCTTTGCAACCTTAGCTTCCCTTTCCCATTTAAACAAATACACCAATACAGTACAATTCCTACAATCACTCATAAGCTATTTGATACTTTTTAGTCTGATATTTGTTTTGAATATAATCAATCCAACTTCTCCATTCCAATATATATATATATATATATCTTTCTTGTGAATAGTCTTTCAAATACGCTGAAATTTTTGCCATTTCTGCTAAGTTCGATACTTTAAGTGTCCATTCTTCAATTGTAGGCAATTGCGCAACCAATAATCTCGCTGCTGATATTTAATTTAAAATCAGTTTAGTCTCTATTACTGTACAGTCCCTAATTATACCCAATAAAAATAACTGTGGTGTAAACTTTATCTTCTTTTTCAAGATATTCTGCATAATCCACCAAAGTTTTATCCAAAATGCTTTGATTTTTTTTACAAGTCCACCATATATGATAATAAGTAGCATCATCACAATCACATCTCCAACATTTAGCTTGCATATTCAGATACATACATGCCAGTTTTTTGGGATCGAAATGCCATCTATAAAACATTTTATAAAAGTTTTCTCTTAAACTTTGTGGTTGGGTAAATTTGACATTTCTAACCCAAATTTTTCCCCACTTTTTTTATTTATTTATTTGCATTTATATCCTGCCCTTCTCCGAAGACTCAGGGCGGCTTACACAGTGTTAAGCAATAGTCTTCATCCATTTGTGTATTTATATACAAAGTCAACTTATTGCCCCCAACAATCTGGGTCCTCATTTTACCTACCTTATAAAGGATGGAAGGCTGAGTCAACCTTGGGCCTGGTGGGGTTTGAACCTGCAGTAATTGCAAGCAGCTGTGCTAATAACAGATAGACTTAGTCTGCTGAGCCACCAGAGTTTCCATCATTATCCAGGCTACTTCTGTTGACTGCCTCCAATTTGGCAGCTCAGATCTCACCAGGCTCAAGGTTGACTCAGCCTTTCACCCTTCTGAGGTCGGTAAAATGAGCACCCAGATTATTGGGGGAAATAGGCTGACTCTGTAAACTGTTTAGAGAGGGCTGTAAAGCACCGTAAAGCGGTATATAAGTCTAAGTGCTATTGCTATTCTAGCACTGAGAGAATGTGATTTCCAAGGTCTCCAGTTGCTCTGTGTCTAAGACAGGAGTAGAAATTCTGCTCTGTGGTTTTTAGGCTGATGCTTCACTAGAGCTAGAGAGACGAGGGGTGGGAGTAGGAGGGAGGGAGGGAGGGAGGGAGGGAGGAAGGAAGGAAGGAAGGAAGGAAAGAAGGAAGGATATTCTAAGCAAGTAAAAGCAAAAATATATATATAGAGAGAGGAAAGCAAAAAAAGACAAGAAAGAATTTTGATGGTTCTCCTTAGCATTTAGTTTCCTCAACCATGACATGTTTTATATTCCCTGATATAAACATAGAGTTACAATGATGTAATTCCCTCTTGGAAGATTGATTTTGTAATCTCATGCTGGAAGATAGCTATCCTGGAACTCTTTGGGTGATGAAATGCATTAAAGTTCTAAATGATATGCCACCTCTTTAACTTCTTCTTTTTTTAAAAAAAAAATAATATTTAT
This sequence comes from Ahaetulla prasina, assembly GCF_028640845.1. Taxonomy (NCBI): domain Eukaryota; kingdom Metazoa; phylum Chordata; class Lepidosauria; order Squamata; family Colubridae; genus Ahaetulla; species Ahaetulla prasina. The sequence continues at coordinate 85,780,549 of NC_080546.1, read as the reverse complement.
TAAATTTCCAACATATAAAACAAAAAATACAATACACAATACAAAAAAGACACAACAAAAAGGAAAAAAAAACACAGCAAAAATTTAACACTAAGGACAGCTTTTCCATATCGGTATCTCTGTCGCAACAAACATATTTACAAAGATTCTAATTCTATATATCTTTATCTTAAATTACATCCTTATTGAATAGAATAGAATATACTTTTTTATTGGCCAAGTGTGATTGGACACACAAGGAACTTGTCTTGGTGCATATGCTCTCAGTGTACATAAAAGAAAAAATCATCAAGAATTCTAAGGTGCAACACTTAATGACAGTAAATATAATCAATTATTTAATTATTTTTAATTAAATGTAATGTAATAAATTTAAATATAATTATTTAAATTATTGTAACATCTATTCACAATTCAGTTTCATATCCTATGTTTCTTCAACAGTTTTACCTTCTACATATTATGTTTAATAAATTATCCCTTAGGTTTTACGTTTACTCCTCAAGCCAGGAATACCATCTGTTCCAAATTTGATAGTACTTAGTTTCTTCCTTCTCCTTCATTTCCATAGACGTTCTATCCATTTCTGCACAGTCATATTTTTTTTTTATTATAATTTGGTCTGGAAGAATATCTGATTGCTTCCAGTTTTGTGCTAGGACAATGCTACTTGCGGTTAATATATGTAATGTTATATATTGTAATTTTTTTCCTCCATTTTCCCCTAAAAAATGCCCAAAAGGAATAGCTCTTCTTTAACTTCTTATAAGACTTTCTTCTTCTTTTTTAAAAGTTTTTTTTCTTTTCTTATACATATATTATAGATGTACATTTTCTTATTCATAGATAATCATGCATATTCTCTCTAAGGAAAGCACAAAAATAAATCATTTTAATTACATTTGGAGTTGTTCTTCTACCTTTTCTTTCTCTCCGTTTTACAACAAACCTTCTTCTCTTTTCCCTCCCTCCTTCTTCTCCTTTCCTACCTTCTTCCTCTTCCTCTCCTTCCACGTACTTACTTCCCTTTCCTCTCCCCCACTCCTCTTCTCTTTCCCTCCTTTCTCACCTTCTCTCCTACTCTTATCCTCTGACTTATCGTCCTCTCCTTCTCCTTCCCTCCATCCCTCTCTCTCCTTCACCTCCTCTATCTTACCTTCTATTCCTCTCTTCTTTCTTCTTATAAGACTTTCAAAGAGTCCATTGGACATTTCCAAACTGCAGAATCGATGCTAGAGATAGTTGAGAATGGATGAGGTTAAATAAACTGAATTGTGATTAAGACAAAATAAAGTTAGAGAGGTAGAGAATATATTACTCTGAATGGAGTAATCAAGTGATCAATTCTTAAAAGATCCTGGTTTTCTCCAAAGCGATCAAGGAAAAAGTTTTGGAATTTTTCCTACTAGGAAGCTAAGAAATGCTCATATCTGGCTTTTCATCACATTAGCCATCTGCATGAATCACATTTGTACTAATTGTATTAAAAAGTTATAATTTCAATAAGAAAACTGAGTAGGAAAAGAAAAATGGAAAATAATGAAAAATATGAATATAGGGTGATGAAAAAGCAATACTATGGACTGGAGACTAAAAAGGGGAAAATGCTATAGAAAACGGTAACTTCCTACTTTCTTTAGTACCTAGATAAAAACGTAAGAATCAATAACATTTTGAACTAGAATAAGCCATAACAAACAGAATTTATACCATCAGAAACCAATCTGGTCATCGAAATTAACATTTCATGTTTTTCCACTTTCAAGCCATAAAATCATAGGTGGGTTTCACATAATTTTACCACCAGATTGCCGCGCACCGAAAATGTAAGCATGCCGCCTTCCGTCCATGCGCTTTGCTCCCGTGTGTGGCTTGCATACATGTGCGTGGCTTAGAAAACATGTCTAAATGGGACGGCATAGCGCTGGGGCAGGTGGGCGGGCCCAGGCAGTTCACCACTACCGGTTCACCTGAACTGGTCTGAATTTGCTGAAAACCACCACTGAATAAAATCTAAGAGGCCTTGAGTTTGACACCCGTGTTTTAGACAAAGGATGAGCTCCAAGAGGTTATGAAGAGCCCTGGTATCACTGTGTTTAGAATGCAGTGTTGCAGGATTGACTTCCGTTGGCAACTCAGGCTTCGTGGACATCCCTTTGGGATTGTCTGCCCTGGGTTTCGTCAAACCATCCCTGACAGCATAAATGGGCTGTCAGATGGTTTGGAATTCTCTCCCCCAGGAGAAGGGGGAGAGAAAAGTGGTCAGGTTTGGGTAGAGCTCCCTGGGACCCCCTGGAAGTTAACCAGGGGATCGAAGGGTGAGAGCTCCCCTTCAGCCTGACGAAGCTCCATGCCCAGGGTGCTTCTGTTTTTACAGAACGAGAAGCCATGACCATCTCTGTGCCGAGGTTTATTTTTAAAGAGAACTCAACCCAGACAGAATGAAGCAGGAGGACTAGTAAGAATTTGCAAGTAATAAATCTTAACTTTGGCTGTTAAATAGCTTTCCTTTGAACTAACTTTCAACCTGAGTGGATTTAAAATGGCGTTTGCAATATACAAAGGAAAGTGAAAGTTATAACTACAAAAGGATAAAGGAAGAGATTTTAAGACTGTGGTTGCAGAGAAATTTAAAAAGATTTTTTATTAATTTTAATTTTAAGAAATAAAGTTTAAAAGAAGATGGCAATTAAGCAATTAAAAACAACTGCTTTTAAAAGTGTTGGAGTGTGCTGGCATTTGCTTGTAAGAAGATTTTAGCAAATGGCGTTTTGTGTATTGGAAGTGACAGTTAAGGAAATGCTTATTATAACTGCTGGCATGGAACCTATAAGAAGAACATAGAATGCAGTGTTGCAGGATAACTCTGCCCATAGTCTAGAGTTCAACCCTGACAGGGCTCAAGATTGACTCAGTCTTCCATCCTTCTGAGGTTGGTAAAATGAGGACCAGGTTGTTGGGGACAATATAATGCCCTACAGTATAAACCACCCAGGGACTGCTGTAAAGGACTATGGGGCAGCATATAAGTCTAAGTGTTACTACAGGGGTGAAATCCAGCAGGTTCTGGAGAACCGGTAGCAGAAATTTTGAGTAGTTCAGAGAACCAGTAGTGGAAATTTTGAATAATTCGGAAAACCAGCAAATACCACCTCTGGCTGGCCCCAGAGTGGGGTGGGAATGGAGATTTTGCAATATCCTTCCCCCAGGAGTGGGGAGGGAATGGGTATTTTGCAGTATCCTTCCCCTGGAGTGGGGTGGGAATGGGGATTTTGCAATATCCTTCCCCCAGGAGTGGGGAGGGAATGGGGATTTTGTAGTATCCTTCTCCTGGAGTGGGGTGAGAATGGGGATTTTGCAATATCCTTCCCCTGCAACGCCCACCAAGCCACACCCACCAAGCCACACCATGCCCACCAAGCCACACCCACAGAACCGGTAGTAAAAAAAATTGAATTTAACCATTGCTATTATATTCATATCAATTATATTAGGAAAGAAAATGCCAAATCTCATCTACATTTTAAAAGTTAGATATTATATACCTTTATTATGTCTGAAGGGGAAATTAAGATTTATATTATTATGCTTCACAGCATCTAGATGACTGGGCTCAGAAACTAAAAAGAGATTGGAATTTGGTGAAAACATCTAGCTGATTAAAACACCATCACATTCTTTCACGTTTTGTTGCCAGTTCCATTAACATTGCAACTGAATCACTGCAAATTCTACAATTCTGAACGTTGGAACAATGTGCAGAAGCATCCACTGCTTTCTATTCATCTACTGTGATGAAGAGATAGTTACTAAGCCTTCAGCTAATTAAAAAGAGTCAGGCACCAAAACACTCTGGAGGAAAAGAAAAATAGCTGCTGCATCCTGGCAATCTGCTTGTATAGCTTCTTCCAATCTTACTTTGACGTAGATATATACCAAGAAATGACTAACCTGCAAGGTACTGCTTTGGGTTATCTGCAGATGTTGGTGAGGCTACTCTCCATGGGTGCCTTTCATCCAGATGTTACTATGAACTAAGATGAGGAAATGTGGTACTTCTCATTGATACAAGGGGAGGTGAACTTGGGTGGAACACAAGGGTGGAAATTGGATATGATAGATAGATAGATAGATAGATAGATAGATAGATAGATAGATAGATAGATAGATAGATAGATAGATAGATAGATAGATAGATAGATATAGATGATAGATAGATAAATAGATATAGATGATAGCTAGATAGATGATAGCTAGATAGATGATAGCTAGATAGCTAGATAGCTAGATAGCTAGATAGATAGATGATAGATAGATATAGATAGATAAATAGATATAGATGATAGCTAGATAGATGTTAAATAGATAGATAGATAGATAGATAGATAGATAGATAGATAGATAGATAGATAGATAGATAGATAGATAGATAGATAGATAGATGATAGATGATAGATAGGTAGATAGATGATAGATAGATAAATAGATATAGATGATAGCTAGATAGATGTTAGATAGATAGATAGATAGATAGATAGATAGATAGATAGATAGATAGATAGATAGATAGATAGATAGATGATAGATAGATAGAATAGAATAGAATAGAATTTTATTGGCCAAGTGTGATTGGACACACAAGGAATTTGTCTTGGTGCATATGCTCTCAGTGTACACAAAAGAAAAGATACGTTCATCAAGGTACAACATTTACAACACAATTGATTGTCAATATATCAATATAAATCATAAGGATTGCCAGCAACAAGTTATAGTCATACAGTCATAAGTGGAAAGAGATTGGTGATGGGAACTATGAAACGATTAATAGTAGTGCAGATTCAGTAAATAGTCTGACAGTGTTGAGGGAATTATTTGTTTAGCAGAGTGATGGCCTTCGGGAAAAAACTGTTCTTGTGTCTAGTTGTTCTGGGGTGCAGTGCTCTATAGCGTCGTTTTGAGGGTAGGAGTTGAAACAGTTAGGTAGGTAGATAGATAGATAGATAGATAGATAGATAGATAGATAGATAGATAGATAGATAGATAGATAGATTAAATGGATAGATGGATGATGGAGGGATCAATGGATAGAGATATAGAAGACATTCAGATACCTTAAAATACCAGAGAACACAATAGTGAAGTATTCCCATGTTGTTGTCAAGAAAGGTACTCATTTTTTTTAATGCTTTTCTTGCATCAGGACATACAGGTAGTCCTTGACTTAGGACCACAATTAAACCCAAAATTCAAGTGAGACATTTGTTAAGTGAATCTTGTCCCCTTTCTTGACATAGTTGCTAAGCTAATCCCTGCAGCTGGTAAGTTAGTAACACAGTTGTTAGGTGAATCTGCCTTTCCCCATTCTCAGAATTTCGCAAAAGGTGATCCTGGGACAGTTGCATCCATCGTAAATATGAGTCAGTTGTCAACCATCTGAATTTTGATCACACGACCCTGGGCATGCTGCGGTGTGGCTCAGGCTGTAAGAAGCCTGTTATTAAAAACACAGCTGCCTGCAGTTACTGCAGGTTCTAGTCCCACCAGGCCCAAGGTTGACTCAGCCTTCCATCCTTTATAAGGTAGATAAAATGAGGACCCAGATTGTTGGGGGGGCAATAAGTTGACTTTGTAAATATACAAATAGAATGAGACTATTGCCTTATACACTGTAAGCCGCCCTGAGTCTTCGGAGAAGGGCGGGGTATAAATGTAAACAAAACAAAAAAATGGTTGTAAGTGGGAAAAAATGATCCTCAATCACTGTTTTTTTCAGTACTGCTGTAACTTTGAACTGTTGTAAGTCAAGTACTACCTGTATATGGGGGTCTCCCTTAAATCAACTTACTCTTGCAACTTACAACTTACTTACTTGCAGCTGTGGAGGTAGACAACAATAGTAAGTATCCGGAGGTGCAGATAACTAACAATCTGACTTGGCCTCTCCACATGTCAACCTTAGCGAAGTGTGCAAAACCAGTGTCTGCATTTCCTGCATCGGATGAGAAGAGCACCTCTTTCTCTTTCTGTCCTGGCCACTTTTGACAGAGGCATGACTGAGAGCATTTTAACAAACTGCATCGCTGTTTGGTTTGGTAGCAGCAGAGCCTCAGAGAGAAAGTCCATACAGGGAGTGGTGAGGACATTGGAGAAGATTCTAGGAAGCTCACTTCCCGTTATTCAGGATACTGCTTATGAGCACTTTGGTTAGAGACCCCACACCCCCACTTTTCAGTCTGTTTCTGTTGCTCCCCTCTCGAACAAGTTTTCAAAGTATTTCTAGTAGGACTACCAGAGTCCGTAACAGCTTTGTTCCCTATGCTATCCATCTGGTAAACTCACAAGATTTGTTTTTCTCACCATGTACCTGTATATATCTGAACTAGACTGTGTTGTTTATCTTTGTCACATAATATAAGTGGGCATATGCATACTTTTGTATTTATTTATTTATTTACTAGCTGGATACCTGTCCTCCACTATGAAACTATGTGATCGGGCCTTGATAAATCAAAACTTACAGCCTCTCCTCTCCTATCCCTTTTCTCTCCCTCAGGCTGGCCCCATTGATCCTCTCTTATCCCCTTCTCTCTCTCAAGCTTGCCCCACAGAGGCGTCTCCTATCTTATCTGGTTCTGTCCCTTTCAAGTGGGGAGTAGAATGTCTAAACTCCCAGCTCGCAGGCCAGATGAGTCAGACGCTAGCCATGCCCAAGTAGCAGTTGGAACAGAGTGCTTTTCAGGTGGGGAGGGGGAGTAGAACGCCTAACTCCTTAGCATCAGAGCATGTTAATAATAATGTAAGAAATACTAATGTTCTGATGGTCATTTCGAAAAATCCTTTCCTAGCGAGCACCAAGAAGCCAAGAGGAACATACTTGCCAAATTTCAAGTTTGTAGGCTTTACAGTTCTGGAGATTTCTTGATGATGCATGAGTGATATTTCACTTTTATATATATAGACTTTATTGTGTTTATGTGTTGTGTCTGCGCCCCCGAGCCTGGCCCCCTGCCAGAAAGTGACTTGGAAAATGAGGGGGAAGGGCCATCAGGACTTACCTCGGGAGCACCGGCTTCCCTGGCTCAGCTGCAGGAGCCAGAGGCAGGCCAGGTGGAGGAGATAACAAGGCCTCCGTCCCGTGACTCTTTCCCCCCCCCAGGCCACAGCTCCAGATCCAGCTGATGGCAATCAAGCCTGGCTGGACCCTAGGTTTCGTAGGCAGGAGAGGCGGGAACAACAGAAGCAGGGGTGGGGCAGGCCTAGGAAGTGCTGAGTCCTGGAGCCACACCCCACAGAGTATAAAACCAACGAGGGCTGCTATGCCTCTTCGTAGCAGGCAAATAAACTGTTTAACTAGAGCTGAAATACTGTTTGTTCCTGGGTGACTCATCGGCATCAAGGGAGATAACGGAGTCACTTGGCAGAGGCTCCCTAATTTGCTGCCAGAGCTGATAGTGCCGGCTAATTAAGCCATCGCTCGGACGTAGGTGAGGGGGGACAGAACATTATGTATGTTTATGTTTCTGGAACGTGGTGAACCTTTGAGAGCTGTATGCAACAGAATTTCATTTTAATGTATGCCGATTGGTGTACATTCAAAGTGACAATATAGTTGTTCTGAGTCTAAGTCTCACTCAAACTGAAAAAGCTATTTGGAAAAGCAGCAACACATTTCAAAACCAAAAACAAGAATAGAAGTCCAGTTGCCATTATTCAACTTCCAGGTATCCTGGAAGACCTTTTCCAATAGATGTAGCGATTGAACAATTGTACTAATCCAAAGAAGCACTTTCTTTGAGCCCTGCAGAAACTTATTCAACAACATTGGATCCGAAAGTGTTTTGGAGATGGAGAGAATCTGAACTGCGAGTGTGAAAGCTATTTTACAATTACTGAAAAGAAAACTGTGGTGAAATCATTCTTCCTCGTGAGTTTTGAATCATGTAAACAGCAGCAGAAATTGAAAAGGAACATAAACAAGATACAGCATGGTTGTTGTTTTTTTAAAAAAATCACTGAATGAAGTATAGTCACGGGGAAGTATAGTCACAGGGGCCTTTGTGGCTCAGACTGGTAAGACAGTCTGTTATTAACAGCAGCTGCTTGCAATTACTGCAGGTTCAAGTCCCACCAGGCCCAAGGTTGACTCAGCCTTCCATCCTTTATAAGGTAGGTAAAATGAGGACCCAGATTGTTGGGGGCAATAAGTTGACTTTGTATATAATATACAAATGGATGAAGACTATTGCTTGATATAGTGTAAGCTGCCCTGAGTCTTCGGAGAAGGGCGGGATATAAATGCAAATAAAATAAAATAATAATAATAAAAAAGAATAATTATTTACATGGCATTAAAGTAAAATTTTAACCCCTTCTGGATGTGCTTTTGTTTATGTCTTTGTATTGAGTGGGCTGGATACCAACTTATTTTGCATTTTTGTTTAGTGTATAATAATATTATTATTACCTTATAATATATCCAGCTACCTAGGAATTACATTAGGGTTCGGTGGCCCTGGAGTTGAATGAATGAATGAGAAAAAAAGAGAGCCATCAACAACATAATGGACTCAAACATTTCTTTTTCTTTGCAGATGAGCGAAAGTAAAGGGATTATTCTAATAATGACTCTATAATGGACTATAATGACTAAAATAATGGACTCTAGAAAGAGTGCAGAGAAGAGCAACAAAGATGATTAGGGGACTAGAGGCTAAAACATATGAAGAACGGTTGCAGGAACTGGGTATGTCTAGTTTGATGAAAAGAAGGACTAGGGGAGACATGATAGCAGTGTTTCAATATCTCAGGGGTTGCCACAAAGAAGAGGGAGTCGGGCTGTTCTCCAAAGCACTTGAGGGTAGATCAAGAAGCAATGGGTGGAAACTGATCAAAGAAAGAAGCAACTTAGAACTGAGGAGAAATTTCCTGACAGTTAGAACAATTAATAAGTGGAACGACTTGCCTGCAGAAGTTGTGAATGCTCCAACACTGGAAATTTTAAAGGAAATGTTGGATAACCATCTGACTGAGATGGTGTAGGGTTTCCTGCCTGGGCAGGGGGTTGGACTAGAAGGCCTCCAAGGTCCCTTCTAACTCTGTTGTTATATTATATTATATTCCTAAGGGGTGTGGGGTGTGTGTGGGGGAAACAAGGAAGAAATTTAGAAAACTTCATGAAGGATAAAAAAGTGAATTTGAATACCAAATTTTTTGGGGGGGGTGGGGGGAGAGAAAGAAACAAATCAATATCATAAAGAAATATTGTTTCATGGAAATAATAAGAAGCTGACATTGGATAGGAGATATAAGTGATAATGGACTAGGAAAAAATGAATAGAATAGAATAACAGACTTGGAAGGGACCTTGGAGGTCTTCTAGTCCAACTCCCTGTTTAAACAGAAAACCCTACACCATTTCAGACAAATGGTTATCCAACATCTTCTTAAAAATTTCCAGTGTTGGAGCATGTACAGCTTCTGGAGGCAAGTTGTTCCACTGATTAATTGTTCTACTGTCAGGAAATTTCTCCTTAGTTCTAAGTTGCTTCTCTCCTTGATTAGTTTCCACCCATTGCTTCTTGTCATGCCCTCAGGTACTTTGGAGAATAGTTTGACTCCCTCTTCTTTGTGGCAACCCCTGAGATATTGGAACACTGCTATCATCTCTCCCCTAGTCCTTCTTTTCATTAAACTAGACAGACCCAGTTCCTGCAACCGTTCTTCATATGTTTTAGCCTCCAGTCCCCTAATCATCTTTGTTGCTCTTCTCTGCACTTTTTCTAGAGTCTCAACATCTTTTTTACATCGTGGCGACCAAAACTGGATGCAGTATTCCAAGTGTGGCCTTACTAAGGCATTATAAAGTGGTATTAACATTTCACATGATCTTGATTCTATCCCTCGGTTTATGCAGCCTGGAATTGTGTTGGCTTTTCTGGCAGCTACTACACACTGCTGGCTCATATTTAAATGCTTGGCAAGGTAAAGGGAAGTAGAAAAGGGGAAGACAATGGCTTAGTTGGATAGAAGAAAATTACAGGACTATCTGTGATAGAATGTAGCCCTGAGTTCCAGGAAGAATGGGGCTGTTTCCCAGAGGAAAAAGAGAAAGCAAAGCTTGGAATATCAGGAAGGCAGAAATAAGGCAAAGACCGACCCTCCACAGCTGCTCACAGAGTAGATGTCAGTTTTGGAAGGCAATTTTCTTTTTTGCTTTTTAACTGCCACATATTTTAGATGGGGAAGTTGGGAGGGGGTTGTTGTTGGAGCGGTAGAAAGTTAGCCATAACAACATTCCGTATTCAAGGACATCTTGGGTCTGATGGAGACTGCCTGAAGATTGTATCCAGTTAAGTGTGAAGAGTTGATTGGATAATGTGATGAACTTGTGGGTGTGGGGTGGGGCTGTGAACTGTCAACTGGGTGTGGAAAACCTGGAAGCTTTTAGTTTCTTGTTTTCCCAGCTGTGCCAAGATGACATCTCTAATAAATTGGAACTTTGAGGAACCTCAAGCCTCAGAGCTTTATTTCGTTGGGAGTGTTCCTTGGAACCCTGATAGTATTTATTTATTTATTTATTTATTTATTTATTTATTTATTTATTTATTTATTTATTTATTCATATTTTTATACCGCCCTTCTCTGAAGACTCAGGGCGGTGTACAGCAAATAAAACAACAAAAATCCAAAACAAATTAAAATACTATAACAAGTTTAAAAATCTAATTCGACCGCTGTATACTTAAAATATTAGCTAAAATTTCTCAAAAGCTAAAACCCTGTTAAAAACCCACTAAATCCCCCCATATTAAAATCAATCAGGCCAACCCCGCTTGGTGAAAAAAGAAAGTCTTGAGCTCGCGTTTAAAGGACCGGAGATCAGGGAGGAGACGGAGTCCCACCGGCAGCTCGTTCCATAGAGCCGGGGCCCCCACATTGGCTAGCCAACGGCACCCTAAGAAGGCCCTTCCTGTGAGAGCGCACTGGACGTACCGGACAGTAGTATGGTAGATCTATAGTTGTGCAGATATTTACCTTAGTCTGGCAAGATATTGTTTATGGGTGAATGACAATGAAGAAACTATTCAAAAGTAAGTCCACATGTCATTCTTGCTTCTTTGGGTCTGACCCAGGAGTGAAAGTCAGCAGGTTCTGACAGGTTCTGGAGAACCGGTAGCGGAAACTTTGAGTAGTTTGGAGAACTGGCAAATGCCACCTCTGGCTGGCCCCAGAGTGAGGTGGGAATGGATATTTTGCAATATCCTTTCCGCAGGAGTGGGGGAGGGATGGGGATTTTGCAGTATCCTTCCCCTGGAGTGGGGTGGGAGTGGGGATTTTGCAGTATCCTTCCCTGCCACACCCACCAAGCCACACCATGCCCACCAAGCCACGCCCGCAGAACTGGTAGTAAAAAAAAAATTGGATTTCATCACTGGTTTGACCCTTTCCCTAAGGCCTCTGGTGGCTCAGCAGACTAAATCTGTCTGTTATTAACACAGCTGCTTGCAATTACTGCAAGTTCAAGTCCCACCAGGCCCAAGGTTGACTCAGCCTTCCATCCTTTATAAGGTAGGTAAAATGAGGACCCAGATTGTTGGGGGCAATAAAGTTGACTTTGTATATAATATACAAATGGATGAAGACTATTGCTTAACACAGTGTAAGCCGCCCTGAGTCTTCGGAGAAGGGCGGGATATAAATGCAAATAAAAATAAAAAAAGAAGAAGAGCTACAAGTATTGAGATGATGATGAGTTATCCATGTAGTCACCGGATGGTGAACTGACTCAAT
>NC_080546.1:85673756-85763756 GCF_028640845.1 Ahaetulla prasina | reverse complement strand
CTGTTATTCCCGTCTCCCACAATGGTCTGATATCCTAATAAATATGTAAATAGAAAATAGCCTTTTGTTCTTGAATCAACCACTTTTTAAAAATATGCACAGAAGCCAAGTTGTTTTAAGGACTTGGAAGGGAGAAGCAGAGAAAAGAGGCCAGAGCACTAGGATTAACATCTAAAAATAAACTAGTTTATTTTCCTGAGGGGGGTGGGGGAAAAGGAAGACGAAAAATCAGTAGGCTTTGGGACTTTGTGAACTAAACTGCTTAGGCTGCTAAATGCAGCTTCTCCAATAATGTGTCAGTATCTGCCCGTAATTCTTAAGCTGCTTACTCCAGAGTAATGCCGAAGTGATGGAAATACTCTGGAGTGTATAATTTTGCAGACCGCAACCTCAATGGACTAATCGAAAGCAAGTTCTGCGATTTTATCGTAAAAGAACACTGCAAGTAAATGTCAACAGATTATGGAATCAAATGCAGACGGCGAAAAAAGTTCCCGCTGAAACTTTCCGTCAGGATTGCAGGGCAGAGAAATTGCAAGGCTCTGAGCTTATTCCTTGCCTTTTGCTGGACAAATTAATAGTATGATTGGTATGAATCTCTTGGCAAAGGGAGTTCATTGACATTTCCAGCCAGATGGGAAGAGAGAAGCGAATTCCAATTAGTTATCAAAGAAAGTCACACTCAAAAACCTTTGAACAGGCAATTAATCACTCCGAATTATATTCACTGAACAGATGGTGGCTTGTTTTAATTGAAGAGGACACCTATATGCGATCATCGGTGACTTAAGGAGTCACAACGTTAATACTGACCATCTCTTTTCTCTCCCTGAGAACTATGCCAAGTAGAGCTGGGCCTGGCTGTAATTGGATGGGAGGCTTCGCAGTCAATCCTTAGAATGGTAGCAAAAAACGAGAAGTTGAAAAGCAACCTAGAAGAAAGGCAATGACACACACCACTTCGACTTTCAGTGCCCAGAAAAGTCACTGTTGTGGCTAAGAACAAGCCCATCAGGTCGCCAAAGAGAACAAACCAACCCATCAGGACAAGATTTAACAGTCCATCTGCATTAAAAAAAAAAAAGACAAAGGCCCCTCGTTTGAAGATGTTATGATTATCCTTTATTTATTTATCCTTTAACAAGCATGAGGCAGGAATTGGACCCGGCAAAATTGGATCCCGTCAAAGACCTTGGAGTTTTCATGTCAAATGATCTAAGTGCCAAAGCCCACTGCAACTACATAGCAAAAAAAGCTCTAAGAGTTGTAAACCTAATTTTGCGTAGCTTCTTTTCCAAAAACACCACACTACTAACCAGAGCATATAAAACATTTGCTAGACCAATTCTAGAATACAGCTCACCTGTTTGGAACCCTCACCACATCTCTGACATCAATACAATTGAACGTGTCCAGAAATATTTTACAAGAAGAGTTCTCCATTCCTCTGAAAACAATAAAATACCCTATCCCACCAGACTTGAAATCCTAGGCTTAGAAAACTTGGAACTCCGTCGCCTTCGACAAGACCTAAGCTTAACTCACAGAATCATCTATTGTAATGTCCTTCCTGTTAAAGACTACTTCAGCTTTAATTGCAATAATACTAGAGCAACTAATAGATTTAAACTTAATGTCAACCGCTTTAATCTAGATTGCAGAAAATATGACTTCTGTAACAGAATCATCAGTGCTCTGAATACTTTACCTGACTCTGTGGTCTCTTCCCATAATCCTAAAAGTTTTATCCAAAAACTTTCTACTATTGACCTCACCCCATTCCTAAGAGGACCATAAGGGGCGTGCATAAGAGCACAAACGTGCCTACCGTTCCTGTCCTATTGTTTTTCTTTTCTTCTTCCTATATATATGCTTATACCTCCTTATATTTACCCATATATGAGTTTATTTACTATATAATCTTTTTGTATGATACCTACATATATTGTTGTGACAAAATAAAATAAATAAATAAATAAAAAATAAAACATCTTTTATTTGCACGACTGTGAATTATGTTCATTCACAGTCAGCAAGGTTGGTCCAAACAGTTTTTCAAAGGAATATTTCTCAACACACTTTATCTTGTTTGGCAAGCTGACACGTAACTTGTTTCCAACATTATTGGTTCTTGAATATTCTGTGCCCATTTTATCATACAATCCTTTATTAAATCTCTTTCAGAATCTATTTCTATCAACACAGTATACAATCTGTTTATATGCCCCTGAGTTTGATTTCTAATTTGTTTAACCTTTTCCCTTTCTTCTATTCCCAATAGAAGAGAATATCTGCAGTATAGCTCAGGATTGAACGGTTTTTCTGGCAGATGTTTCATTACCAAACTAGGTAACATCATCAATGCGAGAAGGTAGACGTGTCGGCTCTCTGTTTTTGTATCCAAATGGCTTGCCCTATCAGTGTTGGTGGAAGCGCTAGTGCTGGTTCCTTGATTAGGCTGTTGTTCACCGTTTGATTGTTACTCTAAGTTGGTAGTTTCTCACTTAAGGTATTGTTTACTGCTTGATTGTTGATCTATTATTAATTTGCTTATTCATCTATATGTTTGACTTCAGATGATTCACTCTGCTTCCAGCCCAACAGATCTGCACCAGGCTAACACCAAGGTAATCCTTTACAGTTCTACAGAGGGAATTATTGAGTCTGTCATCTGCACCTCTATAACTGTCTGGTTCGGTTCTGCAACCCAATAAGACAGACACAGACTTCAGAGGATCATTAGAACTGCAGAAAAAACAATGGCTACCAACCTGCCTTCCATTGAAGACCTGTATACTGCACGAGTCAAGAAGAGGGCCGTGAAAATATTTACAGACCCCTCACATCCTGGACATAAACTGTTTCAACTCCTACCCTCAAAACAATGCTATAGAGCACTGCACACCAGAACAACTAGACACAAGAACAGCTTTTTCCCGAACGCCATCACTCTGCTAAACAAATAATTCCCTCAACACTATCAAACTATCTACTAAGCCTGCATTACTATTACTATTAATCTTCTCATCGTTCCTATCACCCATCTCCTTCCACTTATGCCTGCATGTCTGTAACTTGTTGCTGTATCCTTACGATTTATATTGATTGTTTCCTAGTGTGATTTGATTGTTTATTTGTTCCCTATGACTGTCATTAAGTGTTGTACCTTATGATTCTTGACAAATGTATTTTTTTCTTTTTATGTACACTGAGAGCATATGCACCAAAGACAAATTCCTTGTGTGTCCAATTGCTCTTGGTCAATAAAGAATTCTATTCTATTCTATTCTATTCTATTCTATTCTATTCTATTCTATTCTATTCTATTCTATTCCATTCCATTCCATTCCATTCCATTCCATTCCATTCCATTCCATTCCATTCTTCATTATTCTCTTCTCCATTATTCTCTTCTCTTCTCTTCTCTTCTCTTCTCTTCTCTTCTCTTCTCTTCTCTTCTCTTCTCTTTCCATTCCATTCCAATATTATTCCATTCCATTCTGCTCTGTTCTGTTCCATTCCGTTCCGTTCCATTCCTCTATTCGATTCGATTTGATTCAATTCAATTCAATTCTACTCCACTCCATTCCACTCCACTCCACTCCACTCCACTCCACTCCAATCCATTCCATTCCATTCCATTCCATTCCATTCCATTCTATTCTATTCTATTCTATTCTATTCTATTCTATTCTATTCTAGTTTAAAATTAAAAAAAAGCAATTTCATTGCTTTTCATGTTTCATCTTATAAGTCCCTTGTTCTGTCCCTTGTCTATGTATAAGGTTACTGCTAGATTACATGGATCTGTTCCGTGGAAGTAAGTATTTCTGCCAATATTTTTTGTACCAGATTTCGTTTGCTACCCATCAGATGGTACTTTGTCCTGGCTCAAACTCTACTGTGGATGACAATCATTATCCTACCACTTAACCTTATGCGATATTACATCGCAAAAGTGATGGCAGGACTAGACATGTTTGGCTCGACACCAAATTACTTCTGGCATAAGGAAAAGCATGCCACCATGGTAAGCAAATGCCACACTCATACGTGTATTCTGTATCTTGTATGGAAGTAAAAAAAAAATTCTTTCAGCAGTATCCCAAGCAAGCAAGAACGTGGTATCCTCACCCAGCTCCCGAAACATGACAAACCCTCTGAAGTTAACACAAAGATTCCTTTATTAGGAGTGCCAGCAGCCCCAGAAAAAAGTTTCTCTCTCACCGCGGGCTAACAAGTCTGTCCAGCAGAGAGAGGTCTAGTTGCCTGCCACATCTATTCATTTCCACCCCCTGCCTTTTATCCCCAGACTAGGGTGGGACTTCGCTAGCAGCGGTGGCTCTTTCATCCCAAGGACCGGCCCATAGATTTCCACTGCTCTTCTCTCCTCTGCTTTCTGCGCATCCATACTTCAGGCACTGGACGCAGCCGTTCCTCCTCTTCCTCATCAGCCAGACCTGGGGGTTGTTGACTCTCCATCAGAGGGCTGCTAGTCCACAGAGCAATGGCCAAAGAGTCCACAAGGCACTTCAAAGTTTTCCAATCAAAAATAAGCCCACCAGGCAAAATTAAATCCACAACACAAAAGGGCTCATGTGGCAAGAAAAGTCCTGAGTTCACAAGCATGAATGTCAATCCAAAGTGAGTCAAGAATCACAACAACCAGAAAACACACAGCTAGGAAATGAACATGTGGTTCCCAGCATCACTTTCCTCTCTCTGCTCTGCTAAATAGCCAGTTTGTGGTGCAGCCCATCAAGAAGAGTGAAGCTGCCTCCTCGTGAGTAATCTGGCTGACCTTATCTGCTTCTCTGCCCTATGTGTTTGTTGTGTCTGTGCCCCCCGAGCTGGGCCCCATGCCAGAAAGTGACTTGGAAAGTGAGGGGGAAAGGCCATCAGGACTTACCTCGGGAGCACCGGCTTCCCTGGCTCAGCTCCAGGAGCCAGAGGCAGGCCAGGTGGAAGAGATAACGAGGCCTCTGTCCCCTGACTCTTTCCCTCCCCAGGCCATGCCTCCAGACTCAGATGATGGCAACAGGCCTGGCTGGACCCTAGGTTTCGTAGGCAGGAGAGGCAGGAACAACAGAAGCAGGGGTGGGGCAGGCCTAGGAAGTGCTGAGTCATGGAGCCACACCCCACAGGATATAAAAGCAGCAAGGGCTGCTATGCCTCTTCGTAGCAGGCAAATCAACTGCTTGACTAGAGCTGAAATACTGTTTGTTGACTCATTGGCATCAAGGGAGATAACAGAGTCACTTGGCAGGCGTTCGCTAGTTTGCTGCCAGAGCTGATAGTGCTGGCTAATTAAGCCATCACTCGGACTGAGATGAGGGGGACAGAACATTGTTCTTGGATCAAGTGCAGCAGGCAGTTCCTCTCCCTCATCGCTGACTGGCTCCAGCTGCTTACTTTCTCCACCTGAAGCCTCAGGGTTATCCTGCTGCAGCTATGCTTCAGCCAAATCCTTCTCAGAGGGCTACTCAGAGCCATTAACCAACTTGCTTCCAGATGTGCCTGGAACTGGTTCATCTTCCTCTGAGGTGACATCTGGACAGATAACTGGGGAAGCATCTGGCGGAGTCATCCCAGGTAGTGTGCATGTGTGTGTCAATATGATGGCTATACAATTGAAATCCCACCTATTTTTATATGCCATGCACATGTGTGCAACACACAAAAAATTAGGGCTTTTTAAAACCATGGTATAGGTACCTTTTGACTTTCTTCAGAGAGAGGGGGGAGAGAGAGCGGGAGAGAGACAGAGACAGAGAGAGAGACAGAGAGAAAGAGAAAGAGACAGAGACAGAAAGACAGAGAGACAGAGAGACAGAGAGAAGGGAGAGAGAGAGAGAGAAGGGGAGAGAGAGGGAGAGAGAGAGGGAGAGAGAGACGGAGACAGAGAGAAGGGAAAGAGAGAGAGAGAAGGGGAGAGAAAGGGAGAGAGGGACAGAGACGGAGACGGAGACAGAGAGAGAGGGAGGGAGAGAGACAGAGAGAAGGGAGAGAGAAGGGGAGAGAGAGGGAGAGAGAGAGAGGGAGAGAGAGGGAGGGAGAGAGACAGAGAGGGAGAGAGACAGAGAGACACCCTTAACATGCTGCTTTGGGAGAGATGCAATTTTCTAATGTGGAATTCATCCCTGTTTTTCCATGTACTCTTTTAGGGTTTTTTTGCCTCGCAAAAGAATGGGGGTGTCAATCAAACATGCAATTAAATCGTTATCTCCTTTTTTTTTAATCTTAATTACCTCTTCCTGCAGTAATTGAAGCTCTTAGAAAAGGTCAACAATTCCACATTTTACCAATAGAAGAGAATATGCGTAGCTCAGGATTGAACTGTGGGGTCCTTGACATTAGGGCTTTTCTTGCAGGCGTTTCATTACCAAACTAGGTAACATCATCAATGCGAGAAGGAAGAGGTGTTGGTTCTCTGTTTTTGTATCCAAATAGCTTGCCCTGTTAGTGTTGGTTCCTTCATTAGGCTGTTGCTTATTGAGAGCTGTAAATATTCCTGTTATTCCCGTCTCCCACAATGGTCTGATATCCTAATAAATATGTAAATAGAAAATAGCCTTTTGTTCTTGAATCAACCACTTTTTAAAAATATGCACAGAAGCCAAGTTGTTTTAAGGACTTGGAAGGGAGAAGCAGAGAAAAGAGGCCAAGCACTAGGATTAACATCTAAAAATAAACTAGTTTATTTTCCTGAGGGGGTGGGGAAAGGAAGACGAAAAATCAGTAGGCTTTGGGACTTTGTGAACTAAACTGCTTAGGCTGCTAAATGCAGCTTCTCCAATAATGTGTCAGTATCTGCCCATAATTCTTAAGCTGCTTACTCCAGAGTAATGCCGAAGTGATGGAAATACTCTGGAGTGTATAATTTTGCAGACTGCAACCTCAATGGACTAATCGAAAGCAAGTTCTGCGATTTTATCGCAAAAGAACACTGCAAGTAAATGTCAACAGATTATGGAATCAAATGCAGACGGCGAAAAAAAGTTCCCGCTGAAACTTTCCGTCAGGATTGCAGGGCAGAGAAATTGCAAGGCTCTGAGCTTATTCCTTGCCTTTTGCTGGACAAATTAATAGTATGATTGGTATGAATCTCTTGGCAAAGGGAGTTCATTGACATTTCCAGCCAGATGGGAAGAGAGAAGCGAATTCCAATTAGTTATCAAAGAAAGTCACACTCAAAAACCTTTGAACAGGCAATTAATCACTCCGAATTATATTCACTGAACAGATGGTGGCTTGTTTTAATTGAAGAGGACACCTATATGCGATCATCGGTGACTTAAGGAGTCACAACGTTAATACTGACCATCTCTTTTCTCTCCCTGAGAACTATGCCAAGTAGAGCTGGGCCTGGCTGTAATTGGATGGGAGGCTTCGCAGTCAATCCTTAGAATGGTAGCAAAAAATGAGAAGTTGAAAAGCAACCTAGAAGAAAGGCAATGACACACACCACTTCGACTTTCAGTGCCCAGAAAAGTCACTGTTGTGGCTAAGAACAAGCCCATCAGGTCACCAAAGAGAACAAACCAACTCATCAGGACAAGATTTAACAGTCCATCTGCATTAAAAAAAAAAAAGACAAAGGCCACTCGTTTGAAGATGTTATGATTATCCTTTATTTATTTATCCTTTAACAAGCATGAGGCAGGAATTGGACCCGGCAAAATTGGATCCCGTCAAAGACCTTGGAGTTTTCATGTCAAATGATCTAAGTGCCAGAGCCCACTGCAACTACATAGCAAAAAAAGCTCTAAGAGTTGTAAACCTAATTTTGCGTAGCTTCTTTTCCAAAAACACCACACTACTAACCAGAGCATATAAAACATTTGCTAGACCAATTCTAGAATACAGCTCGCCAGTTTGGAACCCTCACCACATCTCTGACATCAATACAATTGAACGTGTCCAGAAATATTTTACAAGAAGAGTTCTCCATTCCTCTGAAAACAATAAAATACCCTATCCTACCAGACTTGAAATCCTAGGCTTAGAAAACTTGGAACTCTGTCGCCTTCGACAAGACCTAAGCTTAACTCACAGAATCATCTATTGTAATGTCCTTCCTGTTAAAGACTACTTCAGCTTTAATTGCAATAATACTAGAGCAACTAATAGATTTAAACTTAATGTCAACCGCTTTAATCTAGATTGCAGAAAATATGACTTCTGTAACAGAATCATCAGTGCTTGGAATACTTTACCTGACTCTGTGGTCTCTTCCCATAATCCTAAAAGTTTTATCCAAAAACTTTCTACTATTGACCTCACCCCATTCCTAAGAGGACCATAAGGGGCGTGCATAAGAGCACAAACGTGCCTACCGTTCCTGTCCTATTGTTTTTCTTTTCTTCTTCCTATATATATGCTTATACCTCCTTATATTTACCCATATATGAGTTTATTTACTATATAATCTTTTTGTATGATACCTACATATATTGTTGTGACAAAATAAAATAAATAAATAAATAAAAAATAAAACATCTTTTATTTGCACGACTGTGAATTATGTTCATTCACAGTCAGCAAGGTTGGTCCAAACAGTTTTTCAAAGGAATATTTCTCAACACACTTTATCTTGTTTGGCAAGCTGACACGTAACTTGTTTCCAACCGCAGTACAAGGCAAAATTTAGCACAGAGTCTCTCAGAGTCACGGAACGAACGAATTGTTTCCTGAAAAAGCCCTGTTAGCTCCTCTTTTATTTCCTATGGGAGTGGCCAGTCATCCTCCAAGGTGTGGCTTTTACTCCTGAGTTGACCCTGCTTTCTGAGTTGTTCTTGTTTTCTGGCAGCTCTGTGCATGCGCACACTGGGAACAGGCTCCAGCTGTTCCTCTGCCTCGCTGCTAACTCCCTCTCTTCCTCCAACATCAAGCTTTACCCAGCCCCCAGGACTGGCCTAAGTTCCTCCTCAACCTCCTCACTGGCCACCAGCAGGCCACAACAGAAGACAGTAAAGTCCACAAACCAGAGAGGACCGCTGGTTTGAAAGAGGGGTCAAAGATGCTGTTCTGTTCTGTTCTGTTCTGTCCTGTCCTGTCCTGTTCTTCATTCCATTATTCTATTCTACTTTATTCTATTCTATTTTATTTTATTCTATTCTATTTCTATTCTATTCTATTTCTATTCTATTTCTATTTCTACTCTACTCTACTCTTTGTTGTAGTAAGAATGAGCCATATATTGTCAAATGTTAGACACTATGCTCAGATTTGTTCCCTTTAGCTTTTCCTCTTTTCCAGTCGTCCTTTCGTGTTTGCCCAGAAATGGATTCCATCAGAAATATTCGCATCTGACTTTGAAAACCATTCCAGGGCTAGCATTTGTTCAAGCAGAACTAAGCCTCTGAGCATAACAGCAGAATAAGTTCTAACAAAACATAAGCTCCGAGAAGTGGTTTTCAAACTTGAAATTATCTTTTAAAGGAGACTGAACTCAAAGGGGCTTCACAGAAAACATTGCCTTTGTAAGATGGACATGCACCAAGATTATTTATTGATATTATTCACTGTGATTAAAAAGCATGAGTTTTGATGTTTGTACATAGGTCTACACAACTTCAGCATCAACTATACAATTTATGGTGCATCAAATCAAAGTCAAAGCGCCAACGAACAGGATGGGTTCTGTTCCAGGCCACACATACATAGGGGCACGGAGAAGCAGTTTTAAATTTTACAAAAAACGCAAACTCACATACGTATGCAGTATAGAAACAAGTTTCCCCAAAATCCTAGAAAAATTGCCTTAAAAGAGTCCCAGTCCAAAACAGTAGGCAGAAGAGTAGTCAGATGAAGTCTGAGGACCAAAACTTCGTAGAAGGGTTGACACTGTTCAATTCCAGGGTCGAGGTCATGAGGTTCAGAGGTCAGAAGTTAAGGTGCATGGAGTTGAATGAATGAATGAATGAATGACAATAATAATAATAATAAATAACAAAAACAACAACAACATCATCATCATCAACAACAACAGAGTTGGAAGGGACCTTGGAGGTCTTCTAGTCCAACCCCCTGCCCAGGCAGAAAACCCTACACCATTTCAGACAAATGGCTATTCAACATCTTCTTAAAAACTTCCAGTGTTGGAGCATTCACAACTTCTGCAGGCAAGTCGTTCCACTTATTAATTGTTCTAACTGTCAGGAAATTTCTCCTTAGTTCTAAGTTGCTTCTCTCCTTGATTAGTTTCCATCCATTGCTTCTTGTTCTACCCTCAGGTGCTTTGGAGAATAGTTTGACTCCCTCTTCTTTGTGGCAACCCCTGTGATTGAATGAGTGAAAGAATGAATGAATGAATGAATGAATGAATGAATGAATGAATGAATGAATGAATGGCATGGATTAACTCCAAGGTTTATACAAAAGATAGAGTCTCTAACGTGAAGGATGACAACTGAATGAAAACACTCAGTTGAAGATTTAGCATGCTCCAAAAATAATTGATGACGTCGGGAACATTTCTGGTGGAGGACCCTTTTGATTGTACTTCCCAAATCATCTTGAAGAGTTTCAAGGTGATCGGTAAATTTTTTTTTTTTTTAAAGAAAAACCCTGATGCCTGGCCTTTTGTAACCTATCTCTAGGACAGTGATGGTTAACCATTTCGGCACCAAGTGCCAAAACTGGAGTGTGCACATGCATGCCGGAGTGCCAGAAACTGGAAAAGAGCAGCTGGCCAGTGTGCATGTGCGCAGCGGCCAGCTGCTCCTTTGGGTTCTGTGGCGTGCATGCACACTGGAAAGCTGCTTGCTTCCAGGTTCCGGTGTGCGCATGTGCATTTGCACAAAAGACCAGCTTTCCGGCCCGCATGCACATGACAGAACCCGGACGAGCATGTTGTGACCTAGGCCCAAGTAGTTATTACCAGACACAATCAGTCTTAAACAAACATATTTTATTAGAACAGCTGAGAATTACTTCATTCTCAGCTTAGTCCAAATTAATTCCAAAACAAAGTCCTTCAGAAAAAGTCCTTTGGCCTTATCACAAACCTTTGTCTTCTTTGGCACCCTGCCAAGAGCTTTTCTTGGCAAAGCCCCACAAAGTTCAGAAACAAGAGATGCTGACTAGGAACAATTGTAGCAACGTTGCTTTCTTACAAAGAGCCCAAGAGCTGTTGCTGTTCTTTTAAGCCTTATGGGAGGGGCCAATCATCTTCTGGCCTTACTCCAGAGTTGTCCTTTCTGCTTTAGCTGCTCTTGCCTTCTGGCAGCTCTTCACATGTGTGCACTAGGAACAGGCTCCTCCTGTCCCTCTGCCTCTCTGCTGTCTGCCTCTGGAGTCCACGCATTGCTCCCAGATGGTCCTGGCCCCATCTCTGCCTCAGACACAAAGCCCTCATCTGGGCCTTCCCCAGAGTCCAGGACTGGCCCATAGTCCTCCCCAGCTTCCTCACTGTCTGACTCCGCTGCTAGCTCCACGGGCTGCTGGCGGACCACAACAGAGCAGCTGGCAACAGCGTGTGTGCCCACAGAAAGGGCTCTGTGTGCCACCTCTGGCACGTTTGCCATAGGTTCGCTAGGATGATGAATAGAAGGAAGAAAGTGGCAAAATCTTTTCATTATCACCTATTTTATTAACAGTTATTAACAATTCCCCTTACAGGATATGAACCAAGAGACACAGGAGAAGGTGTAAGGCAAAAGTTTACTAATGGGGAAACAGATGTGTTTCAGAAATGCGTGACTTACTGCAACCACCCCAGAAATGTATCAACTCAATTCCTCAATGTGATTGACGCCAGTAGAACTGAGAAATCAGAAGCTGTTTTCCAATATCCTTACGCTGTTGTGCTTACAATCCTGAACTAACTGAGCTAGGATTGAAAAACAAACATTATTCCATCCAGTGATTTTTGCTCCAGTTATATTTATTTACTCAAATAAATGGAGAGGGAGCTGTTGTTGACTGTTGATGTTCCACACCTTTTTTTCTCTCTGTTTTTTTTTTTAATGCAAGGTTCTTTTATTATCTTATGGAACCCCAAAACCATTCCTTTAAGATTTGTTTTGGTCCTTCTTCATGCCCTTGATGAGAAATTTCAAAAGAACAAGCCCGACAGATGAGATTAGAGGGGTGTTGGAAGATTGGGTGTGGTCAGTGACCCATAAATTATTCAGCCAAATGTTAAAATATCTTGTGTCGGCTTTTTCTTTTACCCTGCTCAGATCTGAAGACTATATAGAGCAGGGGTCTCCAACCTTGGTCCCTTTAAGACTTGTGGACTTCAACTCCCAGAGTCCCTCAGCCAACTGGCTGAGGAACTCTGGGAGTTGAAGTCCACAAGTCTTAAAGGGACCAAGGTTGGAGACCCCTGATATAGAGAAGCTGCCATTTTTGAAGGCTTCCCTCCTTCAGACATTAGCATCATTTGGGTAAAATCAGAGGTTGGTTTTACCACCGTTCACCCCACATCGAAAATGTGAGTGTGTGTGCACACACGCTTGCTTCACTCTCACGTGTGCCTTCTCGCTTTGCTGACACATGTGGCTTGCATGCATGCACATGGCTTAGAAAACATGGCTAAATAGGATGGCATAGCATCAGGGCTGGTGAGCAGGCCCACCAGCAGGTCATCACTACCGGTTCACCTGAACCGGTCTGAATCAGCTGAATAACCACCATTGGGTAAAATGTCTCTAATAGGTCAGGGACAGTTGAGTGATGTGAACAGGGTGATACTGAATGAAGTATATTGTGAGGAAAGAAGCTTATCCAAGTAATTCTTCCAGATGTGGGTGAATAGAGGGACTATTTCAGTGGTGGGTTTCAAATTTTTTACTACTGGTTCTGTGGGTGTGGGTTGTTGGGTGTGGCATGGTTTGGTTGGCATGGCTTGGTGGGCATGGCAGGGGAAGGATATGGCAAAATCTCCATTCCCTCCCCAATCCAGGGGAAGGTTACTGTTGTGCCTCGTTCGCCCCCCTCTCCGCAGCCGGGCCCCTCTCGTCTCCTGCCGGGACGCTGATAGTACAGAAGAATGTCCTGGCATGCCTCCAGCCCCCAGTCCTGGCACCATGCCCAGACAAACGGAGCAGCTGGGCCCCTCCCCCACAGCATGTGAGCCTGGGGAGTGTGAAGCCAGTCACGAGCTGGAATTACCGGCAGCTGGAGGCTGGAGGGACCCACGCTTCCGGAGAGTGTAGAGGCGACGTCAGCAAAAGGAAGGGAGGGGCAGGCCTAGATAAGTGCTGAGTCATGGAGCCACACCCCATGGCCTATATAAAGGATCTGCTTTCTGGCATTCTTTGAGTCAGGCAAAGTCTAAATTGGATTGCTGAAGTCACATCCTGGTCTCCTGCCTGCCCTGAGAACTCTGACAGAACTTTGGCAAAGCTGCAGAGGCACGCTTGATACGGACTTCCCCGACCCGGCCGTCAGAGGAGGAGTGGGACACGACAGTTACTGCAAAATCCCCATTTCTTCCAGATAAACTTGAGAGGCAGAGAATAGATATAGGCAGGGGTCAGTCAGAATTTTTACTACCTGTTCTCTGAACTACTCAAAATTTCCACTATCAGTTCTCCAGAACTGGTCAGAACCTGCTGAAACCCACTTCTGGACTATTTCTTCTACAGCAGAAAGTCTGAATAAGCAATTTGCCATTCAGTTTGTTCTAACTTAGCTTATGGATTAACTCCAGGAAATCTAAGTCTGTAAAGGTTACATTGGGGAGGGGGGAAAGCAAACTTTGCTTTGATATCCATAAGAATAATTTACATCAATGGTAGTCAAAACCTGATCCCTACCACCCACTAGTGGGCGTTCCAGCTTTCATGGTGGGCGATAAGGGTTTTGTCCAATACTGAAGCATTATACTTTTTTTTAAAATTTAATTGACTTTTTAAAAAAATTCATAGCATTATTTAAAAACATTTTCATTAGGTTTTCATAAAATTCCCCGTGACAATGTAAATTTCTGAAAATATACTATTTGTATCGCCCGCGCATAAGTTTAGTTCACGTTACGTAAGTGAAACTAAATGGCGCAAATAAAAGAGCCTCATCCAGAATAGCTCGCGTATCTCCCCCACCACCACCCAGCTGTAACAGACAAGCAGAGCTGGTAGCCGGCACCCCCCCCCAACCCAATCCACAATGTGCGAGAGGCATGCACAGACGACGATACACGGTGCATTACTGTGGAACTGGTGGGCGGTTAGAAAATTTTACTACTAATAGAGATACAAAAGTGGGTGGTAGGTATAAAAATGTTGACTACCTCTGATCTATGTTTTCATTTTCATTTTTTCCTTTCTGGTAATTGTTATATAACCAAGTCCTTGGGAAGGGCAAAGGGAACCCCCCCCTTTTTTTTATCATGTATTTATCAGAAAATTATGATATGTGACTGGTGGCTTAAAAGATTAGTGAATAATAGTGGTTAGAAGAAGCCACTGAATTTTTTTTCAGCCAAATAGATTGACCTAGTTGGGAGAAGAGATTACCTTGTGTTTCATTCTTCAGTCTTGGTTGACACAAAGGATTTCATGAATTTACTTTGATCTGACTCCATAAGTACCGTATTTTTCAGAGTATAAGACACACTCCCCCCCTCCTTAAAAGTGGATGGAAATGTCTGTGCGTCTTATACAGCAAATGTTGCTGAAGCCCCGTCCACCCACTGCCCCCCACCCTTCGGCCTCTGCCTCCCAGCAATTTACCTCCTTGCAGCAAACAGCATGGTCAGCTTCAACTCAGCCTGATTTAGTATGAGCAGCTGATTGGTGGTTGGATCGGCCTCCCAGAATATCCCCAATCAGCTGTTCCAGATGTTGTGACCCAGGCCCAAGTAGGTAGTAGGAAACTCAGTCCATGAAAAACAACAACACTTTATTCGAACAGTTGAGAATTACTTCATTCCCAGCATCATTCAACTCAAAGTAAAACAAATGCCTCCAGATACAAATTCCTCAGTCCTATCTCAAACCTTGGTCTAATTAGGCAAACTGCCAAAGGCCCTTTCTGGCAAACGTCCAGAAGCCACAAAAACAAAGACGTAGACAAAGCAGAAGACGAAGCAGAAGACGAAGCTATCAACGTTGTTTTCCAGCAAAGCTCAAATGCCATTGCTGGTCTGTTTTAAGCCTTATGGGAGGGGCCAATCATCTCTTGGCCCTACTCCTGAGTCCAGTGTTGGAGCATTCACAACTTCTGGAGGCAAATTGTTCCACTGATTAATTGTTCTAACTGTCAGGAAATTTTTCCTTAGTTCTAAGTTGCTTCTCTCCTTGATTAGTTTCCACCCATTGCTTCTTGTCCTGCCCTCAGGTGCTTTGGAGAATAGCTTGACTCCCTCTTCTTTGTGGCAAACCCTGAGATACTGGGATACAGCTATCATGTCTCCCCTAGTCCTTCTTTTCATCAAATTAACCCAGTTCCAGCAACTGGGTTCTTTATATGTTTTGGTCTCCAATCCCCCAATCATCTTGGTTGCTCTTCTCTGCACCCTTTCTTAATCCTACTTAGCTTGACTACCGCAACAGAAATACTACATTCTAGATGTTTTGTTTCACGCATTTCCAAAACTGAAAAGGGATCGTCAATGTTACAAACATTTTATAACTATTTATTCCTTTGAAATGTTATTCTTCAGGCTTCTATGATATTCTTCAGACTTCTTTTCATGGGGAAACCCATGCATTATTTAAGCAAAAGGTAATGTGATCTGCAAGAAGGATAGATGGGCAATTGTTAGCTTCACTAGGTAGACTAAACCAGGAACACCAAGGCTACGAGCGGACTTTTATTAAGATTGGCTATAATAACAGAATTTTGCAAATCCGATTGTGTTGTGCTTTTTCTGCCTTACCGTATAATTTAGTGGATCTGCCTGAGCGGATTCTGAATGTTATCTCATCATTCTTGATTTTTTAAAAAAATGTTTCAGCTCTTTTTTATTTTTTTTCCCAGGTAATGGCTTCCTGCATATATCTACCGAGGTCATTTCCCTTACTTTCTACCAATATATATCTCCATTCTTGTCCCATTGTCAACAATCTGCAATTTTTAATAAATTTATTTATTTATTTGATTTTTTATTTGAATTTAAATGTAAGCATGCTGATAACTCTCACCTTTCAGCTTCTGGACGAGCGCTAACAGGCTGCAAATAAGTAAACGGATAAACAAATCTATCCATTTTCATTTGATTGTGATCCCGTCGGTGAATTTCAGTTGCGGCTTTCCGTTTGTTTTCATATATCCCATTCGATAAAAGAAATAGAGCTAGTGTGTAGATTGCACCAGGAAAAGGCATTGAATTTATTTATTTCTTAGTCTTCCATCAAACATCACTGGGCAGTAAAAGTGTTCTCCAAACTCACTCTCACACCACATCAACTGTAGCAGCAATCATTATAAAACCCAAACTAAAACAGATAGCACCCTTCTTCCTCCCTAGGCATTAAAAAAAAAATCTTCAAATTCCCAGTTGAAAGTGTACATTTGAAGCAATTTCCTAAAAGAGCAAACACACAGGTGCTAAACGAAGATAAAGATTTGTGGTATAATTTCATTGTCAGTGTAGAAATTACCAACTAGGTCTGTAAGGAAAGCCTTAAATTTTGGCACCCTTGTTGGTTTCCACTGTCCTTGATTACAACAGTGCTTTGTCTATCCCTCTTGAATCAGGCCAAGGAACTTTGCAGCTGAGATATATATATTTTTGCAGTTGGTAAACTTTGTGGCTTAATTAGGAGTGCATGGATCCTTCACTTTTTCAAGTATAACCCCTGGCTTAACTGTACAAGCAGCATATGGTTCTACTTGCAGAGAAAAATCTGCAGTATTGTCAAAGCACTAAGCCTGTTTTAGGTTGCTATCAGCTAATTTTAAAATAGATAGAAAGATGATAGGTGGATTATAGATAAGATGATAGATAGATAGATAGATAGATAGATAGATAGATAGATAGATAGATAGATAGAGCCAGCCAGCCAGCCAGACAATTATAGATAGATAACAGATGGATAGATGAGAGATGATATATATAGGGAGAGATAATAGATAGATAGATGATAGATAGATAGATAGATAGATAGATAGATAGATAGATAGATAGATAGATAGATAGATAGATAGATAACAGAAGGATAGATGAGAGATGACATATATGTACAGAGAATGATAGAATGATAGACAGACAGACAGACAGACAGATATGTAATGTATTTGAATTCTAGAAGGGAAATTTGGGCGGGAAAATGCACGTTGCTGATTGGCTGATGCCTCAGCCAAAATACTATTTAAAGAGGGGTTTTTGCCTGTTGGCTTTTGCTGGGATCACAATAAACTAAAGAGCTGTTGTCACTTGTATCGTCTCCTGCCTCTTCATTGCCCGAACTTAACATTGGCGACGAAGGTGGGATATTGAGGGCAGTGAGACTAGGAACAGAGCTGAAGGAGCGGCTTAGTTTAAAACCCAGCCAGTATCAAGAACAGATACATAGCAATGTCTAGCTATACGCCGCCAGCGCCATTTGACCCAGCCAAGGAGAAATGGGGGTCGTACATGGCTCGTTTCGAGTGTTTCCTCGAAGCTAACAAACTGCAAGGAGTATTGGATAATCGGAAGCACGCTTACTTCCTGAGCCACTGTGGGCCAGAAGTCTTCGATACCGCCGAATCGCTGTCGGAACCAATGCCGGTACAGTTGGTGCCATGGCAAACGCTACAGACGACACTACGAGCACACTACGCGCCGGTGCCATCGAAGTTTGTACAACGGTTCGAGTTGAGGCAAAGAGTTCAGCGAGAGGGTGAATCGATAAGCGTGTACATGGCCGCATTAAGGAAAGACGCAAACCACTGTGAGTATAGAGACTTGGAGGACTCTTTATTAGAACAACTCATTTGTGGGGTCAGCGACATCCGACCACAGAGGTGGCTGCTGTCGAAAAGCAACCTAACCCTGGCAATAGCCCTGGATGAGGCCAGGGCACACGAGATGTCCACCAAAGCGGCGGAAACCTTACAAAAGCTGAACACACCGAATGCCGTGGCGAAAGCAACACCAGTCCACAGCAAAGGAATCCAGGCCGAATCGGACGGTGAAGAAGAGGAAGAGGTTTTCCACACCGGGAGGCCGGAGAGAGGCGACCGGGACGAGTGCGTGAGTTGCAGAGGCCAACACCAACGACAGAATTGCAGGTTCAAAGACGCAATTTGTCGGCGGTGTGAAAAGAAAGGACACATAGCTCCTGAAAAAAATCAAAAAAGAGGAAATGCCATGTCACCTCCTCAATTTATTTGTGTCCTCCTTCTCATTGTAAGAAAGTTGGTCAGTTTATGCTATAGACACAACACAATTACAAGACAATCCCTTTGATTGATATATATATATCAGTAGGTCTTTGGTTGTTCGGGTTTTCTCCCGTGTAAAATTGGAAGTGTCTTGGCGATGTTTCGACGAAAACTCATTCGTCATCTTCAGGCTTCAGCTTCGTGCTTCTGGGAGCAAGCTGAAGCCTGAAGATGACGAATGAGACTTCATCGAAACGTCGCCAAGACACTTCCAATTTTACATGGGAGAAAATTCGAACAACCAAAGACCTACATACAAACACCTGTGAAAACCTAAATCAATCTCTCTAGTCAGATGGAGAGAATAGGATCGCTTGCTTTCTTTTCTTTTGAACAACAGGGTTGAATTGCAGCCTGCCAATTGATGGACTTCTATTTAGCTAGTTGGAAATATCAGTCAATAGGTGTTGTAGCCAACTGTGAAAATATCTAATGAGGTTTCATGAAACAGATGGTTTAGTTTGCTCTAAACCAGGGGTGTCAAACTCAATTTCATTGAGGGTAGCATCAGGGTTGTGTTTGACCTTGGTGGAGGGGAGACAGGGGGGCGTGGGCAGCTGAACGTCGCTTATGTCAGGGGCACCTGTGGTAGCCCAAATGATCTGCCAGCAAAAACGGGGTCCCAAGCTCAGTTTTCGGCTGTGATGGCCTCCTGCAATCCTCTGCCAATGAAAACAGAGCTCAGGAGGGCCTCCCAAGCTCCATTTTTGCAGCAAAGGCACAGCAGGCTAGTCCTTCACTGTTTGCAGGGTGGTGTTGTGACCGAGGTCCAAATAGTGATTACCAAACGCGATTCAGTCCTGAACAAACTTATTTTATTAAAACAGCTGAGAATTAATCCATTCTCAGCTTAGCCCAAAAGAAATTCTTTATAAACAGTCTTTCGGCCTTATCACCAACCCTTTTTGTCTTTGGCAACCTGCCAAAGGCTTTTCTTGGCAAAACCCCCACAAAGTTCAAGAGATGCTGACAAGAAGCAATGGAATCAATGTTGCTTTTCCACAAAGAACCCAATGGCTCATTGCTGCTCTTTTAAGCCTTATGGGAATGGCCAATCATCTTCAGGCCTTACTCCTGAGTCGCCCTTTTTTTTTCAGCTGCTCTTGCCTTCTGGCAGCTATTTGCATGCGTGCACTAGGAACAGGCTCCTCCTGTTCCTCTGCCTCTCTGCTGTCCACCTCTGGAAGCTCCGGAGTCCGTGCCTCACTCCCAGATTGTCCTGGCCACATCTCTGCCTCTGACACAGAGCCCTCGTTAGGGCCTTCCCCTGACTCCAGGACTGCCCATCATCCTCCCCAGCGTCCTCACTATCTGACTCCACTTCCAGGTCTGCAGGCTGCTGGCAGACCACACCAGGTGGCTCTGTGGGCCAGATTTAAGCAGCCCGCAGTCTGGTACTGTCTCGCGGGCCTTAATTTAGACGCCCCCACTCTAAACTGTCCCCTTACCTTAATTTTACAGAGGCTGTAACACCACCGGCATTCCTAATATATATTTCCTATTTAGGGTATTTTTTAAAAAAAAAACTGCCAGTATTCATCAAATTTGAGGGGAATTTCTGTGGTGTTTAAGGCACCAAGAAGACCATGAGTTCTAAGTCTGTCTCAGGCACAAAGTCAGATGGTGACTTTGGCCTAGCCTAGGGCCTCAAAGCCCTAGGAAGAAGCAGACAATGGCAAACCTATTCTGAAATCTCACCAAGAAAATGTCAGGGACTTATCAAGGCAGTTGCTTGGAGTCAGCATTAACTCAAAGGCATACATTTATGTATTTATTTTTATCCTGCCTTCATTAATTTTTATAAATAATTGAAGGCAACAAACATATCTAATACTCCTTCCTCCTCCAATTTTTCCCCCCAACTATGTTAGGTGAAAGTCAATGATTCTTCCCTCCTCCCTCCTCCCTCCTCCTCCTCCTCCTCCTCCTCCTATCAAATCACCTTTACAGAAGGTCAGCTCTCTGAGAACATGATAAGAATCTGAATATGTGTATGATTTCCCCCCCACAGATTAATAATATGTATGTGGTTTGAGTAGTGTAATTAGGGAAAACTCAACACATGTTGCAACAGAATGCTTCAGACCTTTATTAGTGAGCTATGCAGGGATAAGTCTAGACTCCTAAGTATGTGGTAATTTTTTAGTTGTAGCAGAAGCAAACATACAATTTATTTTATCAGTGTACTGGACTAATTGGCTATAAAACTGGGGCCTATGCCTAGTAAGGAAAATCTGCTTGCTTACCAGTTTCCTTTTTGTTCTGCAAAATAATAATAATAATAATAATAATAATAATAATAATAATAATAATAATAATAATAATAATAATAATAATAATAATAATAATAATAATAATAATAATAATAATAATAATAATAATAATAATAATATCAATATAGGGAAACAGCAATGCAAGCTCGAGCTGACAACTGGTATAACAAAGCACTGCATGGACAGATCCTTGAAAAGATCCAAGGAAAAGTAGATAAGGAAAAGACCTGGTTACGGCTGACCAACGGAACATTGAAGAAAGAAACAGAAGGCCTAATTCTTGCCGCCCAAGAACAAGCCATTAGAACAAATGTAATCAAAGCCAGAACAGAAAAATCTGCTGATGATCCCAAATGCAGACTCTGCAAAGAAGCAGTTGAAACCATTGATCACATACTGAGCTGTTGTAAGACAATAGCTCAGACCGACTACAAACACCGTCACAACACAGTCGCTCAGATGGTCCACTGGAACTTGTGTCACAACTACCATCTGCCTGTAGCAAAGAACTGGTGGGATCATAAGCCTGAAAAAGTGATTGAAAATGAGCATGCAAAACTACTGTGGGATTTCCGAATACAGACTGATAAAGTTTTGGAGCACAATACCCCGGATATCACAATTGTGGAAAAGAAAAAAGTGTGGATAGTCGACATTGCTATACCTGGTGACAGCAGAATTGATGAGAAACAACTTGAAAAAGTCACCAGATATCAAGATTTGAGAATCAAATTGCAGAGACTCTGGCATAAACCAGTGCAGGTGGTTCCAGTGGTACTCGGCACACTGGGAGCTGTGCCTAAAGACCTAGGCAAGCACTTAAAAGCAATTGGCGCTGACAAGATCACCATTGGTCAGCTGCAGAAGGCCACCTTACTGGGATCTGCTCGCATAATTCGCCGATACATCATACAGTCCTAAATGCTTGGGAAGTGTTCGACTAATGATCTATGATACAAAATCCAGCATAGTTATCTCGTTTGCTGTGTATACTGTCATTTTGTGTAAATAAAATAATAATAATAATAATAATAATAATAATAACAACAACAACAACAACAACAACAACAATAACAACAACAACACCCCTTTTCACTTGCATTGAATGCTAAAAGTCAATGAAATTATAAGTTATTTTGGGGTTTCATGAGATGGGAAGAGATCTGAATATACTGTAATTGGTATTCTAAGCTTTTGTGGCAGCTACTATAGCAATAGCAATAGCACTTAGACTTACATATCGCTTTACAGTGCTTTACATCCCTCTCTAAGCGATTTACTGAGTCATCCTTTTGCCCCCAAAAATCTGGGTCCTCATTTTACTGACCTCGGAAAGATGGAAGGCTGAGTCAACCTTGAGCCTGGTGAGATTCGAACTGCCAAATTTCAAACAGCTGGCAGTCAGCAGAAGTAACAACAAAACATTTGCCAGACCTATTCTTGAATACAGCTCATCCGTCTGGAACCCATACCACATCTCTGACATTAATACTATCGAACGCGTTCAGAAATATTTTACTAGAAGAGTTCTTCGCTCCTCCGAAAACAACAAAATACCTTATGCCACCAGGCTTGAAATCCTAGGATTAGAAAACTTAGAACTCGGCCGACTCCGACATGATCTGTGTTTAACACAGAGAATCATCTATTGTAATATCCTTCCTGTAAAAGACTACTTCAACTTCAATCACAAAAATACAAGAGCAAACAATAGATTCAAACTTAATGTCAACCGCTTCAAACTTGATTGTAGAAAATATGACTTTTGTAACAGAGTTGTTAATGCTTGGAACTCACTACCTGACTCTATAGTCTCTACTCAAAACCCCAAAATCTTCAACCAAAAACTGTCTACTATTGACCTCGCCCCATTCCTAAGAGGACTATATGGGGCGTGCATAAGAGCACAAAAGTGCCTACCGTTCCTGTCCTATTGTTCCCTTCATTATATCAAATTAACATAGTTGTTGCATACTTTCACTTATATATACTTTTTTTCTCTCATGATGGGTTATTGTTTATGTTGATGATTGTATTTACTGTTGTGACAAAATGAAATTAAAAAAAAAAGTAGCCTTCAGTACTGCACTCTAATCTTTGTGCCGCCCTGGCTCTTAGGTAATATAAGCATATAATATATGGACAAAACCAATATTGAGTTGTATTAGAGGATATTTCTCGGATGTGGTGGTCTAGAGGTAGAGCTCTCGCCTCACAATCAGAAGGCTGTGAGTTCGATCCTAGGCAGATATTTCTCTCTCTCTCTGGGCACAATGTGGAGATATGTGCCGAACAAAACTCCGCATTGGTGACCAGAAGGGCATCCAGCCAGTAAACACTCTGCTAGCTGACTTCAATTGCCCAGACTCCACCCTGCAAGGGATTATGATGTTTGTTAAAAGAAAATGATTATAGGATGTTTCCCCTGCTTTGACCTTGTTTCATCCCCTTCCCTTTTGCAAGGGAGCCAGTGGCGGCCATGATGGAATGCAAATTCAGAAAAGTTCAAGAGACGCCAATTTCAGAGCGCAAGAGAGATAGAGAGGATAGAGGGTGTCTGGATATTGATGCATCTTTTCTAGATAGGTGTTGTGCCTCGTCCGCTTTCCCCGTGGCCGGGGCCTTCTTATCTTCTTCCGAACGCTGAGGAATGTCCTAGCATGCCTCCCGGCCTCAGCCCTGGCTCCATGCCCAGACAGGCTGAGGAAGAAGAAGCGCCTCCAGCCCCCAGCCCTGGCTCCAGGCCCAGGCAAACGGAGCAACTAGACCCCTCCCCCTCCCCCACAGCATGTGAGCCTGAGGAAGGTCAATTACCAACAGCTGCAGACTGGAGTGACCCTCGCTTCAGGAGAATTGATAAGAGACGTCAACAGAAGGAAGGGAGGGGCAGGCCGGGATAAATGCTGAGTCATGGAGCCACACCCCATGGCCTATATAAAGGATCTGCTTTTTGGCATTCTCTGAGTCAGGCAAAGTCTACCTTATCTTGCTGAAATCACTTTCTGGTCTCCTGCCTGCCTTGAGAACTTTGCTAGGACTTTGGCAGAGCTGCAGAGGCACGCCTGATTTGGATTTCCCTGACCCGGCTGTCAGCGGAGGAGTGGGACACGACAATAGGTCGATTAATCAGGCAAATTTTGCACAGCGTTAATCCTGTACTAATAGAAAGTCTGGAGAAAGACCCCATTGATGATTCAGTGATACTTGCAGTTATTCAAATACATACCCACAGGCAATTGGCAAGTGCCAATTTCTGGTTTTATCTTTCTGTTTTCCCTTTCAGCCCGTGAGAAAAATATTTATGTCGTAAGCCAGTGTTGTAGGTTATGAGCTGGGTGTCAAATAATTTTCTTAAAACTAAATAATACAAAAATAAATAAAAATAGCCCTTAACTGAATCATTGGTCTACTTTTGAATGTGGCTACTTGGCCTATGTCCACAACATGCGTGGTCACATTTGCAAACTGGTAGGGAAGATAAAGGTGGCTTAGTTGCTAAGACGCTGAGCTTGTCGACTGAAAGGTCGGCAGTTCAGCGGTTCGAATTCCTAGTGCCACCTAACAGAGTGAGCTCCCGTTACTTGTCCCAGCTTCTGCCAACCTAGCAGTTTGAAAGCACGTAAAAAATGGAAATAGAAAAATAGGGACCACCTTTGGTGGGAAGGTAACAGCGTTCTGTGAGCCTTTGGCATTTAGTCATGCCGGCCACATGACCACGGAGACATCTTCGGACAGCGCTGGCTCTTCGGCTTTGAAACGGAGATGAGCACCGCCCCCTAGAGTAAGGAACAACTAGCACATATGTGTGAGGGGAACCTTTACCTTTTAGGGAAAGTAAGTGAATACCACCCCTGGTTAAAATGCAATGGTCCTCTAATATTCCATGTTTGTCCAGCTTTTAAAAAATAGGTACACCAAAGTGCCGGAAAAGTCTTAATTTTAAATCAGACTTATTTTTCATAATAGGATTGAAAAAAAATAATAATAAAGCAAAACAAAACAAAACAACCAGAGTCTTTAAATATATTATTCATTGCAGAAGGAATTCAGTCCAGCCAGTTCCTCATAGCCTCTTTAGCTCCTTTAATTTGTTTTCGGTTCCTTCAGGCTAGGACAAAAACGAGAAGCACTTAAGTATAGGAAGATGTAAAAAAAGAAATCGATAAAATATAAATAATATATAAGAAGCATGTCCGCTCTTAAAAAATGCAACTTAAGACACAATGTGCTGATAAAAGGACCTCTGCAGCAGATTAGTTTCTTTCTCCCAAGTTTTAAATCAAAGGTGTCAAACTCAAGGCCCAGTGGGTGGATCCAGCCCATGGGGTGCTTAGGTCTGGCCCATGGGGTTGCCCTGGAAACAGGGAAGGACCAGCCCATGGTGCCTCTGCCAGAGAAAATGGAGCTCGAGAGGGGCACGTACGGCCCTCCCGAGCTCCATTTTCTCTGGCAGAGAGTTGCAGGAGGCCGTCGCAGCCAAAGATGGAGCTCGGGAGCCCGTTTTCACTGGCAGAGCCCTCAGGCCACAACAGGCTGCCCAAAATGAGTGACATCAAACTGGCCATGCCGCCCCTCCTCCCCCCCCAGGAGATCAAACACAACCCTGACACGTCCCTCAATGAAATTGAGTTTGACACTCCTGTTTTAAATGGAGCATTTGCAAGACCCACGCATACACTACTGGAAAATTATAATTTTTTTTCAAAATTTGTAAAAGATTTTTTATTAAACAGTTCGTCTTTAAAAACAACACAAAAAACAATCACACATGTATAAAAACAAGACATGTCAAGACATAACGTAGGTAAAGGTTCCCCTCACACATACGTGCTAGTCGTTCCCAACTCTAGGGGACTCTCATCTCCGTTTCAAAGCCGAAGAGCCAGCGCTGTCTGAAAATGTCTCCGTGGTCATGTGGCCGGCATGACTCAACCCCAAAGGTGCACAGAACGCTGTTACCTTCCCACCAAAGGTGGTCCCTATTTTTCTACTTGCGTTTTTACATGCTTTCGAACTGCTAGGTTGGCAGAAGCTGGGACAAGCTCACCCTGTTACGCAGCACTAGGGATTCAAACTGCTGAACTGCCGACTTTTCGATCGACAAGCTCAGCGTCTTACACACTAAGCCACTGCGTCCCTTTTTAAGACATAACATATTAAACGTTATAACATTAATGGTACTTTTACAGCATTTCATATCAACGTTTGCTTTTGTAGTTGTGTATTCTATCATTTCTATTTACTACTCAATAGTAGAATAATTACATTACTCATATATATATATATATATATATATATAGGTCTTTGGTTGTTCGGGTTTTCTCCCGTGTAAAATTGGAAGTGTCTTGGCGACGTTTCGACGAAGTCTCATTCGTCATCTTCAGGCTTCATCTTCTGGGAGCACGAAGCTGAAGCCTGAAGATGACGAATGAGACTTCGTCGAAACGTCGCCAAGACACTTCCAATTTTACACGGGAGAAAACCCGAACAACCAAAGACCTATATACAAACACCCGTGAAAACCTCAGAAAACAAATATATATATATACCACACTCACGAGGTCCACACAGGATGTTAACACCGCACATCCACCCAGAAAGCAGACCCAAACCCACACTGATCATGAAGCACGACCAAGGACCAGAAGCCAGACCGCAGCTGCAACATTAGCCATTTCAAACCCCTCCAATCCATACATGCAGCAGACTGACACCCACTATGAAGATGTAGCACGACCACAAAGCCAAACAACAGCTATGCAGCTCACCAGCTCAAATCCCCCTGCAACACAGACTAAACTGAGCACAAACAAGCCCCCACCAACACAGGACACACCCCCAGCCAATCAGAGCACAAAAAAACCCCCATCCAATCAGAGCACAGCCAAGCTCCCACCCAATCAGTTCAAACCCCCGCTAGCTGTTAAAAGGAAGAAACAGCTGCAATCACACATTGCTCCCAGAAGCACGAAGCTGAAGCCTGAAGATGACGAATGAGACTTCGTCGAAATGTCGCCAAGACACTTCCAATTTTACACGGGAGAAAACCCGAACAACCAAAGACCTATATATATATATATATATAATATTCATTGTTCTTATCTACACATTTATATTCATTTATATTTACATTTCTTTGATTAATGTTGTTCAGTTACTCTAATTTAAGTTTCATCAATATTAAATTAAACATTTCTTGTTTTGATTTCTAGTTTCGAGCCAAACATATATTTTATTCCATATTTCATAATATTCCGAATCCCCTTTCTCTTTCAACTCCATAGTCATTTAATCCATCTCTGCGCATTCTAGAATTTTCCTAATTATAATTTCAATGACATTTGTAAATTTCTTGTTTCTTGCTGCTTACTTTACTCCTTGGCCCACTTCTTTTGTTTCTTATTCTTCCCTGTTCATCTATTTATTTTTATGCTTCTCAACTGTTGAATAAAGCATATATTTTAAAGAATAACACAATTGGAAGGGACCGTGGAGGTCTTCTAGTCCAACCCCCTGCTCAAGCAGGAAGCACTATACCTTTTCAGAGAAACGGTTGCCCAATCTCTTCTTAAAACATATGAAAACCTTTTCCAACTGCAGAATTGAATTGGTTTATACCTATTCTTGGGTACCAACCTGTCGTGTCCCACTCCTCCTCTGACGGCCAGGTCTGGAAAGTCTGTCTCAAACGTGGCCACGAAGCCTCTGCAGCTTTGCCAAAGTCCAGTCAGAGTTCTCAGGGCAGGCAGGAATCCAAGGTGTGACTTGAGCAACCAGATGAGACTTTGCCTGACTCAAAGAATGCCAGAAAGCAGATCCTTTATATAGGCATATATATTTATATAGGGTGTGGCTCCATGACTCAGCACTTTTCCAGGCCTGCCCCTCCCTTCCTTTTGCTGACGTCGCCTCTCCATTCTCCGGAAGCGTGGATCGGTCCACCCTCCAGCTGCCAGCAATTCTAGCTCGTGACTGGCTTCATGCTCCTCATGCTCACACGCTGTGGGGGGGGGTATTTGCTCAGTCTGTCCGGGCATGGTGCCAGGACTGGGGGCTGGAGGCATGCCAGGCCCTTCGTCTGCATTATCAGTCTCTGGCTGAGATAACAGGAGATGAGAGGGGCCCAGCTGCGGAGAGGGAGGCGGGCGAGGCACAACACAACCCTTGCCCTGTCCTTGTTACCAACCCTTGCCCTGCCTCAGCTTTTTCAAGTCCCTGACAACCCTCCAAATCTGTGAAGACAAAGACCAGCAGACCATACCTATTCTGAAGCTATCTTTGGAAGGTGTAGACCTGGGGTGTCAAACTGGATTTCTTCAAGGGCCGGATCAGCATTGTAGTTCTCTTGCACAGGTCGGGCTGGGGTGGGTGGGTGGAGATGGGGCAGACATCTCCTGTAGTACCCTGCTGACCGAAACAAGGCATGGACCCCTACATGGCCCATTTTGGCCAGCAAAGTGCCGCAGGAGACCATCCAGGCTGCAAACAGGCTGGTGGGGCACATGTAGCCCCCTGCATCCCATTTTGGCTGCCAGAAGCACCACAGGTCAGTTCTTTGCTATTTCCAGGCCGGTCCCGCTGGCCAGATTTAAGCATCCTGCGGGCCGGATTCAGGCTGCAGGCAGGGGTGAAATGCTCCCGGTTCAGACCGGATTGCCTGATCCGGTAGCGATCTTGGCTGGTGTTTCGGAGAACTGGTAGCAATCACAGTGCGAGGCTCTGCCCACCCACCCGGCTGTCATTACTTCCTGGTTTTAACCAGGAATTAATGTGTTTCGTACCCTCTGCGCATACGCATGTGCATGTGCTGAGAGTGGGCGCGCACATGTGATGCATGCATGGGTGTGAGTGAAGCAAGTGCGCGTGCACAGAGTGTTCACTTTCGAACCGGTAAGGAAGGTAAGTAGATTTCACCCTTGTCCGCAGGCCTTGAATTTGACATCCCTGGTCAAATTCTTAGGAGGACTTAGGATAGGATGAGAAAAAAAATGAATATCAGTGGGATCCAATATGAATAAAATCACCAGGTGCCACGGTGGTGCAGTGGTTTGGAATGCAGTACTGCAGGTAAACTCTGCCCACAGTCTGGAGTTTGATCCTGACAGGGCTCAAAGTTGACTCAGTGTTTCATCCTTTCATAAAACGAGGACCCAGATTGTTGGGGGTAAATAATACCTCCACATTTGTAAACCACCCAGAATTCATTATATACTCTATGTAAAGAACTATGGGGTGGTTATATAACTCTACATTCTATTGCTATTGCCACTGCTATTTCTAGACTGTGTTTTTGCTACCCCTTAAATGCATAGTGAGAACAGACTAGTGTAATATTTAAAATGACGAGAAATATATTACTGTTCCCATTGCTCAGCATCTAATGCTATTTGCTCCAGGGCAATATAATTTTAATTTTCTCGATGATCATACCATATTGGTTTTCTTTTAATTCTAATTTTACATGGTACAGTAGATTGTAAAATAGGCTCTGTTAATCTGAGCTATTGTGAGAAAGCGTTTAAAATATTGCACACGACCACAAACACAGGTCTATATATCAATTTTGAATGGGCTGTGCGGATGACCTTGGGAGTCAGAAAAAAACAGCCCGTTTCCATTTTAATTCTTGTACTCTCTTAATGATATTGTATGTTTTCGTTTTGTCAGAGTATGTTCATGAACTGGAATAGGACATGGCAGCCAATGAGGGCTGTTTGGAAACTGAAACATAGTATTTGTTTGTATGGGCCATAAGAGATAGTTTGGAGTCTGGGCGTGGCTTAGACTTGATGAAATATATATAAGATATGGTTTGGCCTCTAATGAGAGCCTCTGTACAATATCTTAGCCCAATAGTGAAATTCACATTTTTTTACTACTGGTTCTGTGGGTGTGGCTTGGTGGGTGTGGTATGGCTTGGTGGGTGTGGCTTGGTGGGCTTGACAGGGGAAGGATACTGCAAAATCTCCATTTCCACCCCACTCCAGGGAAAGGATACTGCAAAATCCCCATTCCCT
Organism: Ahaetulla prasina; assembly: GCF_028640845.1. Taxonomy (NCBI): domain Eukaryota; kingdom Metazoa; phylum Chordata; class Lepidosauria; order Squamata; family Colubridae; genus Ahaetulla; species Ahaetulla prasina. The sequence goes on along the minus strand of NC_080546.1, from coordinate 85,734,145 downwards.
CCCCACTCTGGGACCAGCCAGAGGTAGTATTTGTCAGTTCTCTGAACTATTCAAAATTTCTGCTACTGGTTCTTAAGAACCTGTCAGAAACTGCTGGATTTCACCCCTGTATTAGCCTCTTATCTGTCTACTCTGTATTGACTTGCTTCTATGAATATTGCTTCTTTGTTCCTGATATTGTATGCTGAATTCTCCTGTATGGAATTGCATATAAAGAAGTTTCTTATGTAATTTGAATCCTACTGAAGTTCATTTAATTGTGTCTGATTGTGTGTGCTGCAACAAACTCTGAAACATTTGTTCTCTAATCCAGATCTTTCTATATTGTCTTGGGATACTGAGCATGTATCTTTCCATGGCTCTGTGCGACACTCGTAGCTTTTGTATTGATTGTGAGGTTAGTGTCCCTGTTTTAGCGACATAAGTTAGAGCATGTAGCAAACACAGATCGGAAACTTTTCTCTTCAGGCATAGGGGGAGGTTGTTCTTGAAAATTATGTTTAGCTTGCCGAATGCCCACCAACCGCATTTAACACGCCGTTTCAATATCCTTTATTTTATCACCTTCCATTGAGATCCGTTGGCCAAGATATATGTAGTGGTCTACTTTGTCTACTTCTTCTCCAGATATTATCATTTTCTTTCTTTGGTGAATTTATTAAACATAACTTGGCTCTTTTTTAGGTTTATTTTTAAGCCAAATGGTTCTCCTGCTTTGTGGAGCTCTTATATCTATATCTATATCTACTGCATATCTATATATCTAATCTATAACTATAACTATATCTATATCATCTATATCTATATCATCTATATCGGGTTGGGTTCTACGTACCTTTACTACTGGTTCGCAACCGGAGTGTGCTTGCTTCTCTCTCTCATGCACGCTTCTGTGTATGCGCAGAAGCCCCTTGATGATGTCAGGGTGAGTGGGTGGGTGGAGCATCCCGCCGGTTTTGCTACCAGTTCTATAGAACTGCACAGAACCGGGAGCAACTCACCACTGATCTATATGTATATGTCTGTCTGTCTATCTATCTATGTCTCTATCTCTGTCTGTCTGTCTGTCTGTCTGTCTGTCTGTCTGTCTGTCTGTCTGTCTATCTATCTGTCTATCTATCTATCCATCTATCTATCCTCTCTCTCATCTATCTATCTATCTATCTATCTATCTATCTATCTATCTATCTATCTATCTATCTATCTATCTATCTATCTATCTATCTATCTATCTATCTATCTATCTATCTATCTATCTATCTATCTATCTATCTATCTATCCTACTGTTCTTAACTGTCTGTCTGTCTGTCTGTCTGTCTGTCTGTCTCTCTCTCTCTCTCTCTCTCTCTCAATCTCTCCTACTGGTCCTATCTATCTATCTATCTATCTATCTATCTATCTATCTATCTATCTATCTATCTATCTATCTATCTATCTATCTATCTATCTATCCTCTCTCCCATCTATCTATCTATCTATCTATCTATCTATCTATCTATCTATCTATCTATCTATCTATCTATCTATCTATCTATCTATCTATCTATCTATCTATCTCATCTATATCTACAGTATATCTATTATATCTCTATCTCATCTCTCTCTCTCTTTATCTCTCTTTATATAGCTATATCTCCCTTTCTGTCTCTCTTTGTCTCTATCTCTATCATTATCTCTATCATTTCTATCTAATATATATGTGTGTGTGTATGGGTATGGGTATATGTATATGCTTATATGTATATCTGTCTCTCTACCTACTTGTATTTCTATCATCTATATCTATAATCTGTATTTAAGTATTCAAGCCTTTTAAAATATTCTTCATTGCATTCTTCCTTTTGATTAATTTGTCCTGCAGCCATAACTTTCAATATTCTTTATGACTTATTTCAATCCTATTATCCTCATTGTAAAGTTGCTAGATTATTAAAAGGGCATGGCTACTTTCTTCTTCTTCTTTTTTTATCAGTCCATCCATAATTTAGGATGTTTGCCACTGCAATTCTAATTTCCCTTTTCTTCCAGCCTCTGTGAGTGAATACATTAAAACCTGCAAATTATTTTACCGAAAACCAGCCTTTGAAAAATGCCTAATACCATTTGTTATCTTTAAGTAGGTAAAGCAAAAGATTTAGATGGAAGTCAAGTTTGTCTACCGCTTAGGGTGGCCTTGGATCAGCTAGCACTGACGTACACAGAATGGGCATAAATAATAAGTATGAATAATATGATTATTCATAAGCCTTTAATATCTGCCTAAGGGATCTGCCTAAGCAATGAGCTCAAACAAAAAGCAGGAATCACTGTTGCAAAGAAGAGAAGGGTCAAAGTAGGACCACAGTCAATGGATAGAAACTAACCAAGGAGAGAAGCAACCTAGAACCAAGGAGAAATTTCCTAACAGTGACAACAAACAACCAGTGGAACAGCTTGTCTTCAGAAGTTGTGGATGCTCCATCACTGGAGTCCTTCAAGAAGAAATTGGACAGCTACTGGTCCAAAATCATATAGATTCTCCTGCTTGTGCAGATAGTTGAACTAGATTAGGGGTCTCCAACCTTGGTCACTTTAAGACTTGTGGACTTCAACTCCCAGAATTCCTTTCCTTGGAAAAGAATAGAATAGAATTTTATTGGCCAAGTGTGATTGGATACACAAGGAATTTGTCTTGGTGCATATGCTCTCAGTGTACATAAAAGAAAAGATATGTTCATCAAGGTACAACATTTACAACACAATTGATGGTCAATATATCAATATAAATCATAAGGATTGCCAGCAACAAGTTATAGTCATACAGTCATAAGTGGAAAGAGATTGGTGATGGGAACTATGAAACGATTAATAGTAGTGCAGATTCAGTAAATAGTCTGACAGTGTTGATGGAATTATTTGTTTAGCAGAGTGATGGCCTTCAGGAAAAAACTGTTCTTGTGTCTAGTTGTTCTGATGTGCAGTGCTCTATAGCGTCGTTTTGAGGGTAGGAGTTGAAACAGTTTATGTCCAGGATGCGAGTGATCTGCAAATATTTTCACGGCCCTCTTCTTGATTCGTGCAGTATACAGGTCCTCAATGGAAGGCAGGTTGGTAGCAATTAATTTTTCTGCAGTTCTAATTATCCTCTGAAGTCTGTGTTTTTCTTGTTGGGTTGCAGAACCGAACCAGACAGTTATAGAGGTTCAAATGACAGACTCAATAATTCCTCTGTAGAATTGTAGAATTCCTCTGTAGAATTCCTCTGTAGAAAGCTGGAGTTGAAGTCCACAAGTCTTAAAGTGACCAAGGTTGGAGACCCCTGGACTAGATAACCTCCAAGATCACTTTCAACTCTGTTATCCTATGTTTTATGAATAAATTAATCAGACAAAAGGTCTACCTCTGAGGCCATATTCTTCAGATGCAGCCTTAATTTTTATTATCCGTTTCAAATAGATAGAATAACAGAGTTGGAAGGGACCTTGGAGGTCTTCTAGTCCAGACTGCTGCTTAGGCAGGTAACCCTACACCACTTCAGACAAATGGTTATCCAACATCTTCTTAAAAATTTCCAGTGTTGGAGTATTCACAACTTCCGGAGGCAAGTTGTTCCACTGGTTAGTTGTTCTAACAGTCAGGAAATTTCTCCTTAGCTCTAGGTTGCTTCTCTCCTTGATTAGTTTCCACCCATTGCTTCTTGTTCTATCCTCAGGTGCTTTGGAGAATAGCTTGACTCCCTCTTCTTTGTGGCAACCCCTGAGATATTGGAAGACTGCTATCATGTGTCCCCTGGTCCTTCTTTTCATTAAACTAGACATACCCAGTTCCTGCAACTGTTTCCCATATACTTTCAGTTCATCTGTCATAGGTCTCAGAGATGGAAATATGGCACAGATGGTTGTTGTGCACAACTGTAATGATTAGCAATGTACAATACACTACTAAGCAATTAATGAACATTGTTTCTTGAATGAACAGAGACAGGATTTTAAAATTCAATCTAGGTTATCTCTGTTGAATTCGGCATCTGTTCCAGATATTATTTCTATATTGGAAGTAGACTTCATTCACATTTTTACCATAATTTTATTCTACTTCTTGCTATGATTCTGAATTTCTACAATCCCCTTCAGTCCCCATCCTTACATTTCCAACTGGCTTCATGTAACCCCAGCAAGTCTTAATCACTTCTATGTTATCTCATGTTCATCTCATTTGCACCTCTATAACTGTCTGGTTCGGTTTTGCAACCCAACAAGAAAAACACAGACTTCAGAGGATAATTAGAACTGCAGAAAAAATAATTGCTACCAACCTGCCTTCCATTGAGGACCTGTATACTGCACGAATCAAGAAGGGGGCCGTGAAAATATTTACAGACCCCTCGCATCCTGGACATAAACTGTTTCAACTCCTACCCTCAAAACGATGCTATAGAGCACTGCACACCAGAACAACTAGACACAAGAACAGTTTTTTTCCCGAAGGCCATCACTCTGCTAAACAAATAATTCCATCAACAATGTCAGACTATTTACTGAATCTGCACTACTATTAATCTTCTCATAGTTCCCATCACCAATCTCTTTCCACTTATGACTGTATGACTGTAACTTGTTGCTGGTAATCCTTATGATTTATATTGATATACTGACCATCAATTGTGTTGTAAATGTTGTACCTTGATGAAGGTATCTTTTCTTTTATGTACACTGAGAGCATATGCACCAAGACAAATTCCCTGTGTGTCCAATCACACTTGGCCAATAAAAATTCTATTCTATTCTATTCTATTCTTGGTTCCTGTTTTCATGGCCATAACTTTATTCAACTCTTTTTTTTTTTGTATTTTTTTTAATTTTCTAGATATACATACATAAAAACATCTTCAATACGAATACAACAGTGTGTCGGCTGGTTACAAATCTTTTGTGCATTTTCATCACATTCATAACTTTTATCTAATTTCACATTTTACCAATCTAATATGTGTCCAATTGTTTGATCTATGAGTCATTGATTCAACTCTGTTGATCACCTTTTTTTGCAGCTCAGGTCAAGCGAACTGTTTTTGTCTCACAATTCATTCTAGTTTTACCTATGTTTTTACTTTCTTCTTATTCATCAGCCACTAGTCTATTATTATTTGTGTTCAGATGCCAGAGCTGTTCTATCAGACCTGGGGTGGAGATCTGCTTGTCTTTCTTTCTCCTCTCCACATTCTTCCTTATTTCCAAAAAGGATACCAGCTGTTCTATTGATTACTTCTTTCATCTGTGCAATGATAATAAAAGTTGGCTTTCAGTGAATTCCCCCTCTCCTTTCCTCTCTCTCTCCCCCTCTCCCCCTCTCTCCCCCTCTCTCACACACAGTCTCTCTTTCTTCCCTCCCTCACTCTCTGTCTCTTTCTCTCTCTCTCTCTCTCACACACACACACACAAACAAACACACACACCCTCTCTCTCTCTTTCTCTCTTTCACACACACACCACTCTCATTGTCTATATATCTATCTCTATCTCTCACATAACACACACAACTCTCTCATCTGTACTTCTTTCTCACGTCTCTTTCTCTTTTTTGGACACACACCCCTCTTTGTCTCCACTCTCCATCTCCCTCTTTCTCTCCTTCTCCCTGTGTCTATCTCTCTCTCACAGCGCTCTCTCTCTCTCTTTCTTTATCTCTCATATGTCTCTCTGTTTCACACACAGCACACCTCTCTCTAGCATACATCTCTCCCTCTCCCCCTCTCTTCCCTTCTTCACACCTCTCTCATCTCTATATCTCTCTCACGCATACCACTCTCTTTCACACACAACACACAGCTCTCTCTCTCTCTCTCATCTATCTGTCAGATGCTCATTTTTCTCTCTCCCTCCCTTTCTCTCTCTCTCTATTCCTCTCTCTGTATCTCTCTGACTCTCTTTTTTTTTCTCTCTCTCTTTCTCTCTCTCTCTGTCCCCCCTCGCTCTCGCCCTCGCTCTCTCTTTCTCTCTCTCTCTCTCTCTCTCTGTTTCTCTCTCTCTCTCTCTCTCTGTCCCCCTCGCTCTCGCCCTCGCTCTCTCTTTCTCTCTCTGTCTCTCTCTCTCTGTTTCTCTCTCTCTCTATTTTTCTCTCTCTCTGCCCCTCTCTGTCCCTCTCTCTCTGTCCCTCTCTTTCTCCCTTTCTCTCTCTCTCTCTTTCTCTCTCTCTGTCCCTCTCTCTCTCACACTCTCTGTCCCTCTCTCTCTGTCCCTCTCTCTCTCTCTTTCTCTCTCTCTGTCCCTCTCTCTCTCTCTCTGTCCCCCCCTCTCTCTTTCTCTCTCTCTGACCCTCTCTCTGTCCCTCTGTGTGTGTGTGTGTGTCTCTGTCTGTCTGTCTCTCTCTCTCTCTCTCATACATCTGTAAAATGGGCAAATGACTCATTTTATGCATGAGCACACCTGTACAGCTGCCACTGGAGGAAGATGTGCTTGGAAGAGTTGGAAGCCAAACTTTCTGCATTCTTTCCAACCTTAAAGCACACTCTGTGTTTTATTTCATTTGAAAAGCAGAGAAAGCTCCCGTCCATAGATCTTCTCCAGGCAACACTCTGAGTTGCTCTGGGCAAATGATAGGTAAAATTGTATACATGTCTATTCAGAAGCGGAGTCTACTGGGTTCATTGTAATTTAGCTTCAGGTTATTGAGAACATGGCTGGAGTCCAAGGGAGTCTACAAGAGTGTCATTTTAATATAAAAGTAGGTTTGGGCCTTTCAGGATCGATTTCATTAATATTGGGTATAAGACAAAAAAAGAATAAGTTTTGAGTTGGAAAAGGAAAAGAAGAAGAAGCAGCTAGTCCTGTTATTCTGTTTAATCTTCAACAATAAAAAAGCTGAAATCGTGGAGTTTGGACAGGATATAATAGAAGGGATTGTAGAAATCGAAGCCCAGTTCAGCTCCTTCCATTGCTTATGGGGAAACTGAAATCATGGAGTTTGGACAGGATATAATAGAAGGGATTATAGAAATCGAAGCCCAGTTCAGCTCCTTCCATTGCTTATGGGGAAACTGAAATCGTGGAGTTTGGACAGGATATAAGAGAAGGGATTGTAGAAATCGAAGCCCAGTTCAGCTCCTTTGCTTATGGGGAAACTGAAATCATGGAGTTTGGACAGGATAGAATAGAAGGGATTGTAGAAATCGAAGCCCAGTTCAGCTCCTTCCATTGCTTATGGGGAAACTGAAATTGTGGAGTTTGGACAGGATGTACCATATTTTTCGGAGTATAAGACACTCCAGACTATAAGATGCATCTACGTTTTTTGGAGAGGAAAACAAGAAAAAAAATCTGGCTCTGCCTCCCAGCAATTTGCCTCGTTGCAGCAAACAGCCAACAGCCTGCTTTAGTTTCATTTTCATTTTCAGCACAGCCTGATTAGACAAGGGGAAAAAAAAATCTGCCTCCTAGCAATTTGCTTACTTGCAGCAAACAATGGAGGCCCCGCGGCAATAGGCAATGGCAATTCCTGTAGCCTGAAACAGCTGATCTTCAGGAGGCCGATCCAACCGACAATCAGCTGCTTGTGTTAATCAGGCTCTGCTGAAGCTGAAACTGTTTGCTGCAAGGAGGTAAATTGCTAGGAGGCAGAGGCCAAAGGGTGGGGGCCAGCGGGTGGGCGGGGCTACATTCGGTATATAAGATGCACCCAAATTTTCACTCTCTTTGGGGGGGGGAATGTGTCTTATACTCCAAAAAAAATGTGGTAATAGAAGCTATTATAGAAATCTAAGCCCATTTCAGCTCCTTCCATTGCTTATTGAAGTCTGAAAATAGGAAAGTGCCTCTTCCAGTGAAAATCCATATGGCCCTCCTGAGCTCCATCTTTGCTGGCAGAGAGTTGCAGGAGGCCATCACAGCCAAAAACATAGCTCGGGAGCCCGTTTTTGCTTGCAGAGCACTCGGGCCACCACAGGTACCCTCGAAACGAGTGATGTCAAACTGGCCACACCCACCCTGGCCACTCCCACCCCATCCCTCCAAGGTGAAACACAATCTGCAACCAACAAAATACCTTATTCCACCAGACTTGAAATCCTGGGTTTAGAAAACTTGGAACTCCGTCGCCTTCGACAGGACCTGGGTTTAGCTCATAGAATCATCCGTTGTAATGTCCTTCCTGCCAACGACTACTTCAGTTTCAACTACAATAACACAAGAGCTACCAATAGATTTAAACTTAATGTCAACCACTCCAGTTTGGATTGCAGAAAATACGGTTTCTGTAACAGAATTATCTGTGCTTGGAATGCATTACCTGACTCTGTGGTCTCTTCTCATAACCCCAAAAGCTTTAAACAAAATCTATCCACTGTTGACCTCACCCCATTCCTAAGAGGACTTTAAGGGGCATGCATAAGAGCACAAATGTGCCTACCGTTCCTGTCCTATTGTTTCTTTCCCTATATATTTCCCTTATACTTCCTTGTTTCTCCTCATATATATGTTTATATATTATATAATCTTTTTGTGTTATGCTTGTGTATATTGTTATGACAAAATTAAATAAATAAATAAAATAAAATAAATCCTGATGTGAACCTCAATTAAATCGAGTTTGACACCCCTACCCTAGATAAAAGGATAGAAAGAAGGGAAAACAAAAAAAAAATTTTTTTATAGCATCCCCACCAAAAAAAGGCATATATTATTATTGGAGGCATCCTGTCAAGTTCCATTCAGCAATTTTTCCTTTTGCGATTGAGCCATCCAGCTTTTATAAAGTGATACATGTCTTGATAGCATTCAGCTAGCCAGCATCCCACTAACTAAAGGCAGATAAAAGAGCTACTTCCACAATGTTTGTAAAAATTAAAAGAACGATCTGCAAGCAGAGCTTACCATCACTGAAAATAAATACTTATTTCTGTATGCAAATCAATATTTACGCTCTCTTCATAAATATTTAGAATCCTAATTACAGGGAATTGTCAGCGAAGTCCATAAACGTAATAAGAGAGGGGAAAGTATCAATTTTCACATAGGCTGAACTTACTACAGAATAAGGTCACAGCGTTACATCCCAAGCCCTGAGAACCTAACACATTCCTGAGAAGTCTAAATAAAAAATAGTTTGAATAGTACTACAGCCTGGAAGGGAAGTCCATAAAGAGATGTGAAAATGGGAGAAAAGCTACAATATACCATGAAGCACCTCTCGGTCGGTGATGAATTGCAGACTGTAGGATACTCCACGAATGCTTTAATGGAGGGACGTGAAAGACATTCTGTGCAAAAGTTCCTCTCTGGATGCAACAGGGTGTTTCGCTAAGCGTGTGCTCAAGCCAAAATATGCATATTTAGAGTAGTTAGTTCTGGTTATAAGTTGAAAAAAAGGCTCTGCTTGATTTCTGATAGGGATCGAAATGGGGCTGTATCAGTTTGAAGCATCTCATTTTGTTGTGCTTATACATTCTCTTGGCTGGGAACAATAGAGCTAAAAAATTCAGGCATGTTCTTACTGCTGTAAAGTGTGTGTAGTTTGTGTGTGTGAGGGAGAGGGGGGAGAAGGAGGAGGGAGAGGGGGAGGTTGAGGGAGGAGGAGGAGGAGGAGGAGGAGGAGAGGAGTTCTCATCAGCTAGCCATACCCTTCTGGGATTCGAATCCAAGTAAGGGTATGGCTAGCTGATGAGAGCTAAATAGCTTGAAATAGATCTATACTAGTCTCCCTTTATTTCTTTGTTAGTAATATAAATTTAACACAAAATAGTTTGTCGTGAAAGCAACTGCCTGAGGGCTCCTGGATTGGGGCTGAAAGTTGAAAGGAAACAGGATGCTCCTTCCCGTATTTGGGTAGACCAAATATGGCTATATGGTGTGTGTGTGTGTGTGTGTGTGTGTGTGTATGTGTGTGTGTGTGTGTATATATATATACACATATATATATATGGTTGGTATGTAGATCTTTGGTTATTCGGGTTTTCTCCCGCGTAAAATTGGAAGTGTCTTGGCGACGTTTCGACAAAGTCTCATTCGTCATCTTCAGGCTTCAGCTTCGTGCTTCTGGGAGCAATGTGTGATTGCAGCTGTTTCTTCCTTTTTAACTGCTAGTGGGGGTTTGAACTGATTGGGTGGGAGCTTGGCTGTGCTCTGATTGGCTGGGGTGTGTCCTGGTTTTTTTTGTGCTCTGATTGGGTGGGGGTGTGTCCGGTTTGGGTGGGGGCCTGACCAAAATCAACCCCGATGATGCTAACAAAATTAGACTCGAAATCATCATCATCCTCTGCAGCAGCAAGCCACCCAAAAGCAACTTACCCAAAGAGGAACAGACAGCACTACTTAACCTGAAAAAAGACACCAGCATAATAATCCTACCAGCAGACAAGGGCAACGCCACAGTGGTTATGAACACATCTGACTACCAAACCAAATTAACCAACCTACTCCAAGACCCTGCATACAAGCCCCTAAAAACAGATCCCACCACCTACCTAGAAAAAAAACCACTAGATCCAAAATAAAAGCCTCCCCCATCAGCGAAGAAATCCAACAAAGAATCATTCCCAGAGAGAAATCATCCAATGCCCTAAGCTCTATGGTCTCCCCAAGATACACAAAGAAGGAACCCCACTCAGACCCATAGTCAGCTCCATAGGCTCACCTCTACAAAACCTAGCCAAATTTCTCGCCAAACAACTACAGCCCTATGCAGAATCCATTGCCTCACACATAAAAAACTCATTCCAGTTCATGGAGATCATAAAGAAACAAAACTTGCAGCCCAGCGACCTACTCGTGAGCTTTGATGTCATATCCCTCTTCACCCAAGTGCCAATCAAAGAAGCCTTGACAGCTATCCAAAACAAATATAACCCCCCCAAGCACATCCTAGATCTGACCAACCACTGCCTATCCAACACATACTTCATCTATAACGGACAAAAATACAAACAAATAGAAGGAGCACCCATGGGATCACCCCTCTCACCTGTCATTGCCAACCTCTACATGGAACACTTTGAAACCCAAGCACTAGAAAAATCTGATCACAAACCCAAACTCTGGCTCAGATACGTAGACGACACCTTCATAATCTGGCCACACGGGAAAGAAAAACTTGACAACTTCCTCACACACCTCAATAGCCTACACCCCAAAATACAGTTCACCATGGAAACAGAAGTTAACAACCAACTTCCCTTCCTAGATGTCTTAGTCTACAGGAAACCCAATGGCTCCCTAGGACACACCATCTACCAGAAGAAAACACACACAAACCACTATCTGCATGCACTCTCACACCACCACCCAGCACAGTTCAACTCCGTAGCCAAGACACTCATCTCCAGAACAAAACGCTTAGCTGACGAACAACACCTAAAAACTGAACTACACATTCTCATTAACGTACTAACATCCAATGGATTCCAGAGAAATAAGATTACCAAACTAATCCAAAAAGAACCCCCCACTAAAATCCAAGACAGAGAACAAGAAAACGCAAAGCCCTCCTTCCATATATAAAAGGCACCACAGACAGAATCAGCAAGATCCTCCACAGACACAACATTAAGAACAGCATTCTGCACAAACCGAAAAATATCTACCATCCTAAGAAACCCCAAAGACAAATTGAGTTAGAAAATCAAGGAGTATATGAAATCCCATGCACCGCCTGCCCCACCACATACATCGGACAAACCAACAGAAGAATAAGTGTATGCATTGAAGAACACAAGAACTCAGTCAAAAAAGAGGAACCAACTTCTTCCCTGGTCCAACACCTTAAAGCCACAGGACACGATATTGACTTTAAAAAGACCAGAACTATCGCCAAAACTGAACACTTTAACAACAGAATAATCAGAAAAGCCATTGAGATAGAAAAACGCCCACACAGCATGAACAAATGAGATGATACCTCCCGCCTACCAGCCATTTGGAAACTCGCCCTTATTGACAAATGAGTCCCTAACATGAGGAATGACACCAGACCCAAACTCACGAGGTCCACACAGGATGTCACCACCACACATCCACCCAGAAAGCAGACCCAAACCCACACTGATCATGAAGCATGACCAAGGACCAGAAGCCAGACCGCAGCTGCAACATTAGCCATTTCAAACCCCTCCAATCCATACATGCAGCAGACTGACACCCACTATGAAGATGTAGCACGACCACGAACACGAAGCCAAACAACAGCAATGCAGCTCACCAGCTCAAATCCCCCTGCAACTCAGACTAATCTGAGTACAACCAAGCCCCCACCCAAACAGGACACACCCCCAGCCAATCAGAGCACAAAAAATCCCCCATCCAATCAGAGCACAGCCAAGCTCCCACCCAATCAGTTCAAACCCCCACTAGCAGTTAAAAAGGAAGAAACAGCTGCAATCACACATTGCTCCCAGAAGCACGAAGCTGAAGCCTGAAGATGACGAATGAGACTTCGTCGAAATGTTGCCAAGACATTTCCAATTTTACGTGGGAGAAAACCCGAATAACCAAAGACCTACATACAAACACCCGCAAAAACCTCAACAGATCTGAGCTACGTCTCAAGGTGGGACCACAAGGAATGGACTCTATAGAACTCCAACACTGGAAATGTTTAGGAAAATGTTGGATAACCATCTGTCTGAGATGATGTAGGGTTTCCTGCCTGGGCAGGGGGTTTATTTATTTATTCGATTTCGAAGACCTCCAAGGTCTGTTCCAACTCTGTTGCTATTATTATTATTATTATTATTATTATTATTATTATTATTATTATTATTATTATTATTATTATTATTATTATTATTATTAACTTTACATTTGTATTAATGTCTTGCACGGCGATTTGCAAGGAACACTTGTCAGATCTGTAGATGTGCCAAAATGAGATGCGAAAAGGGCTCTGGATGCCAGGTTTAGCTTTAATAAAATAAGCCTGAAGGGTGGAAAAAATAACAACACTGAATTATCTGAAAGGATGTTCCACCGACAGTCACAATCTGTTCTTTATCGCTAGACAGTGCAGGACATGTAATAATGGATTTAAAGTACAGGAAAGCCAATTCCAATAGAATCTTGGTGGGTGGATTGGGGTCTTCCTGACCGTCGGAGTAGTTTGATAGTGGAACTAATGACAGAGAGAAGTTGTAGACTCCACTCCCTGGATAGACTCATTTGTGGGGAGTGGGGGGTTACATTAATTTGGATTCCTGCAATAGCAGGAGGTTGAATGGCTTAAATATCCTCTTTTCACACTATAATTGTACAAAATTATATAGGCCAACGGGGCCCAAACCAAACTTAATTGACATAAAAAGGATGAGACAGAAGCTTTTCAGATGTTCTCCTCGAACTAATGAACTGAATAATCCATGGATTTTTCAACCTACAAATAATTAACTAACCAACCATCTCTAATCAAATGCCATCTTGTGCTTTAAAAAGAAAGTGAAATGCTAGCTCTCCTGGGTAGGTCTCAGATATCCTGGAAATGCATCTTTTTGGTAGGGTAGCCAACCAGCTAATTACTTTACAAAGTTTGGGGAAGGTGACTTGAACTTCTAGTTTTGGAATCAGCTCACCATTTTTTTCCCCCTAACCATAAATTGGAGGACAAAAAAGAATTTGAAATTAATGCTTTGTTCTCAATGTACACTTACCGCTGATTGTACTTCGGTGATCAACCCCAGTCTGATTTTACCTTGTTGAATGTACTAGGAAACAGCTTCAATCACATTAATGAATTTATGAATGAGCAGAGACATCACTCTGCCGACAAAAGTGCCCACAGTCAAATGGGTTTCCCAGTTGCAATGTACAGCTGCGAAAGTTGGACCATAAGGAAGGCTGAGCGCCAAAGAATCGAGCCCTTTGAACTCTGGTGCTGGAGAAGACTCCTGCGAGTCCCTTGGACTGCAAGCCGATCAAACCGATCAGTCCTAGAGGAGATCAGCCATGACTGCTCTTTAGAAGGCCAGATCCTGAAGATGAAACTGAAATACTTTGGCCACCTAATGAGAACGAAGGACTCCCTGGAGAAGAGCTGAATGCTGGGAAAGATTGAGGGCAAAAGAGGAAAGGGATGACAGAGAACGAGGTGGCTGGATGGAGTCACTGAAGCAGTCGGCGTGAGCTTAAATGATCTCTGGGGGATGGTAGAGGACAGAAAGGCCTGCAGAAAAGTCATCCATGGGGTCTCGATGGGTTAGGAAGGTCAGCTCTGCAGCATTTCCTGCAAGGTGTCAGCTTTGGAAGCCATACTAGGCCAGAAGCTTCCATGCTGCCACCTTCTCATGTATTGGAAAGTAGGAGGGGAGATTTAGTAGAGGGGCCCATTAGACACAATAACATTCTTCCTGCCGGTCAAGGTCAGGCCAGTCCTGCATCTGGAGAAGGAATGGTTGGAGTGATGGGACGGTTGGCGATTGGAGCATGTTGATCGGCAGAGGAGTCAAGGGGGTGGTTTGGGGGGTTTGTTTTACTGAGGGAAAACCCGGATCTCTCAGATTCAGATTTCCCCAGATGTGCCAGTTTACCTATCCTAGTAAAAGAACTTTGAAAGATGTGTGCTTCAGAGTTTTTACTTGGGGAGGGGTTTTTCTGGAACTCTGACATAAAGATTCTAAATTTGCCAGTGTCTTTACTCCTGCCTTGGAATGGGACAACTTGCCCCAGCCAACCCATTGTGGCCAACTTTCCACGGCCAACTCACCATGGAGCAACTTGCCATGGGACAATTTAACAATTCAGTGTAATTATTTAAAATAAATGTCATTTTTTGTCATTCACATTTCATTCTGTCCTTCCTTTTGCTTCCTTTCTTTAATAATTCTGTTCCACCATTTCTTTGACATCAGTGTAACTCTTGTACTGCATGCAGCGGGTTTGTTGTGTCTGCGCCCCCCGAGCTGGGCCTGCTGCCGGAAAGTGACTTGGAAAGTGAGGGGGAAGGGCCGTCAGGACTTACCTCGGGAGCACCGGCTTCCCTGGCTCAGCTCCAGGAGCCAGAAATAGGCCAGGTGGAAGAGATAACGAGGCCTCCATCCTCTGACTCTTTCCCCCCCCCCAGGCCACGCCTTCAGACCCAGTGATGGCAATCAGGCTTGGTTGGATCCTAGGTTTCATAGGCAGGAGAGGAAGGAACAATAGAAGCAGGGGTGGGGCAGGCCTAGGAAGTGCTGAGTCATGGAGCCACACCCCACAGGATATAAAAGACAACTAGAGCTGTTGTGTCTCTTTGTAACAGGTAAATCCACTGATTAAGAGCTGAAGTTTGTTTCTAGGTGACTCACCAGCGTCATGGAAGAAAACGGAGGCTCTTAGCAGACGCTGGCTATTCTGCTGCCAGAGCTGATAGTGCTGGCTAATTATGCCATCACTCAGACGGAGGCGAGGGAGGACAGAACAGGGTTGGCCTGTGGTGAGTTTAGCTTTGGTGAATTGTCACACAGCGAGTTGGCCATAGCAAGTTGGCCACAGCAAATCATCATAGACCCCTCCTACCCCCACTCCAGCAGGAGATTCCACCCCAATTAATAAATGCAGAATCTAATTTCAACCTTAACCAGATTTGGCATAGAACAGAGTAAGGCTGAGCACCCATGCTATCTGCCTACCTTGGGTTACTCAGGATTCTGACATTCAGTTTCAGAAACACCAGCAGTCTCTCAATTGCAAGGAAGGGTAATACCTGAATACCCAATTTCTTTGAATGCTTGTTGAGGCTTCAAAGGAGCTATTCTTAGACAACTTTCTCCAGAACTGGCTATATCTGAATTTAGCTATTTGCCATTCTAGGGGGATTACTGGATAATCCTCCATCTCTAAAAAAAGCCACCTAACCAATAAGGTAACCCAATCAATGTGCCCGTCAACTTCGAATCGAACCTGGCACAAGCCATTTTTCTATTTTTCAGTTGCCACATGGGGATGGAGGGGGAAAGAGGAGGAAATAAGTCGCTAGACAAAACACAGAACTATCTCGTGGGAACCAAGGTCATATCTACAGGTGGTGGATAGAGACAGGGAGGAGTGCCTGGAGAGCCCACCAACTAACCTAATTGGCCAACATGGCCTGTGACTTTTGGGAAGGGAGTTATTTCCTATTTTAATTATACAGAACCCGCAGGAAACATTTAGAGTTGGTTTTCCATTTGATCGTGCCGATATGATGTTCCCAATAAAAAAGTTCTTAGAGGAAGACCTCAGCCTCAGAGTTCCAGTTTGCTTGGGTTCATTAGTCGGGATCATGACAGTGCCTGTGTATGTGTGTGTGTAAAAGTAATAGCAATAACACTTACTTATATATTGCTTTACAGTGCTTTACAGCCCTCTCTAAGCAGTTTACAGTGTCAGCATATTGCCCCCAACAACATGGATCCTCATTTTACCCAGGAGGATGGAAGGCTGAGCCAACCTTGAACAGATCAGGATTGAACTGCTTGCAGTCTACAGAGTCAGCCTGCAATACTGCATTCTAACTACTGTGCCATCAAGGAAGGAAGGAACTTACATACCACTTCATAGTGCCTTATAGCCCTTTTTAAATGGTTCATAGAGTCAGCCTATTGCTCCCAACAATCTGGGTCCTCATTTTACCAACCTTGGAAGGATGGAAGGCTTAGTCAACCTTGAGCCAGTCAGAATCGAACTGCTGGTTGTGGGCAGAGTTAACCTGCAATACTGCATTCTAACAAGGAAGGAAGGAAGGAAGGAAGGAAGGAAGGAAGGAAGGAAGGAAGGAAGGAAGGAAGGAAGGAAGGAAGGAAGGAAGGAAGGAAGGAAGGAAGGACGGACTAGCAATAGAACTTAGACTTATATACCGCTTCACAGTGCTTTACAGCCCTCTCTAAGCGGTTTACAGAGTCATCCTATTGCTCCCAACAGTTTGGGTCTTTCTTTTATCCACCTCAGAAGGATGGAAATCTGAGTAAACCTTGAGCCTGGTGAGATTTGAACTTCCAAATTGCGGGCAGCCAACAGTCAGCAGAAGCAGCCTGCAGTACTGCACTCTAACCACTGCGCCACCATGGCTCGTGAATAATGCTGCGAATGTGCTAAGCATGCCCATTTCATGTGCACAATCCTCTTCTGGTTAATTGCAAGGCCTCGAGAAACATTTTAGATACAACATGAGAAGGAACAACCCAGAGTTACATTTTGCTTTTTAGAACCAGAAGACACGTTGGCTCATCAATCCACTTCCAAGCGATACTTCATTTCCAACAGGCTGTAAGCAAAACATTCATTTCAGGCTGGCTTAGTACTGATAAATTCAACCTTGAGCACTAAAGAAGAAGAAAGTTGGAGAAATGGGCATGCTCTTTTTGGTCTCTCCATCTTAAAGATCTCCATGAATGTCACATGACAGTAAGATGGGCGGCGAATACATTAAATCGCCATCAATCGAGCTCTCCAACTTTTAGTTAGCTTGCAGAGGGTTGAAGTTTAACATTTGTTGACTCACAAATCTCACTAAGGCTGCATTGAAGCATTTTTGTTATCAGATCAAACGCACATATGCACATTCTTGCAAAATGTTGCATATATTAAAAAAGAAAAAAAACCACGAAAGAGAAAGAAATGCAACCCGGAAGGGGTTAAACAAACAGCGTTCAGTTCATCCAGTTGTCTGTTTTCTTTAAATCCTCCTTTGCCCATCCTCTAAAAACATTTATGGATTTCTTTTAATGTCACACTCAGTAAATATTTCATCAGCATATTAAAAATTTAATACCCCCGTATTAAAAAGGATGTTTTACCTTTTGAAAATCAGTTTACTAATCGGTATGACTTGTAGAACAGATTCTACCTTTGAATCATTCATATGGCTTTCTGAGGTTTTTTTTTTTTAATTCTAAGGATTGCTTTTCCATTATTCTGTGTAGCTTTTGTCATGAACCTTTGAATGACGCACAACGGAGAACGGGCGTGATCACCTCACCGAAATTATCGACTGTGGGAAAAAACACAAATCCATATTGAATCCTTCAAAGGAGTTCATCAGGAAAGTAAAACAAAGAAATATCTTTTCACCAAATCGATTTTTTTTCCAGTCCGAACAGCTCATCGCACCTTGATCATCATTCGACTTTTCTTAATACAGACAATAGGGATGCGGTGGCTTAGTGGGTAAGACGCTGAGCTTGTCAATCGAAAGATCGGCAGTTCAGCGGTTTGAATCCCTAGTGCCGCGTAATGGGGTGAGCTCCCGTTACTTGTCCCAGCTTCGGCCAACCTAGCAGTTCGAAAGCAGGTAAAAAATGCAAGTAAAAAAATAGGGATCACCTTTGGTGGGAAGGTAACAGCGTTCCATGAACCTTTGGTGTTGAGTCATGCTGGCCACATGACCACGGAGACATCTTTGGACAGTGCTGGCTCTTCGGCTTTAAAACGGAGATGAGCACCGCCCCCTAGAGTTGGGAACAACTAGCACGTCAGTGCAAGGGGAACCTTTACCTTTAATACCAGACATTACCAGCCAATGTCTTTTTAAAAATATATTTTATTTTATTTTTTTCCAGAGAGTTTTATGACACGTCTTCCTCCAAGAATGTTGATGCTTCTTATGAACATATTTAGCACTAGATCAGCGGTGAAATTCAGCCAGTTCTATCCGGCTCAGGCAAAGAGGTAGAACTGGCTGTGGGAGGCTCTGCCCACCCACCCGGATGTCATCACGCCCCGTTTTTGACCCTCTGCGCATGCACAAAAGGCTTTGTGGATGCGTGGAGGAGGCATGTGCACTCACAATTGCAAACCGGTAGCGAAGGTACGTGGATTTCACCCCTGCGCTAGAATAGAATAGAATAGAATAGAATAGAATAGAATAGAATAGAATAGAATAGAATAGAATAGAATAGAATAGAATAGAATTTTTATTGGCCAAGTGTGATTGGATACACAAGGAATTTGTCTTGGTGCATATGCTCTCAGTGTACATAAAAGAAAAGATACGTTCATCAAGGTACAACATTTACAACACAATTGATGGTCAGTATATCAATATAAATCATAAGGATTGCCAGCAACAAGTTACAGTCATGCAGTCATGAGTGGAAAGAGATTGGTGATGGGAACGATGAGAAGATTAATAGTAGTGCAGATTTAGTAAACAGTTTGACAGTGTTGAGGGAATTATTTGTTTAGCAGAGTGATGGCCTTCGGGAAAAAACTGTTCTTGTGTCTAGTTGTTCTGGTGTGCAGTGCTCTATAGCGTCGTTTTGAGGGTAGGAGTTGAAACAGTTTATGTCCTGGATCTGAGGGGTCTGTAAATATTTTCACGGCCCTCTTCTTGATTTGTGCAGTATACAGGTCCTCAATGGAAGGCAGGTTGGTAGCAATTATTTTTTCTGCAGTTCTAATTATCCTCTGAAGTCTGTGTTTTTCTTGTTGGGTTGCAGAACCGAACCAGACAATTATAGAGGTGCAAATGACAGAATAATTCCTCTGTAGAACTGAATCAGCAGCTCCTTGGGCAGTTTGAGCTTACTGAGTTGGCGCAGAAAGAACATTCTTTGTTGTCCTTTTTTAATGATGTTTTTGATGTTAGCTGTCCATTTTAGATCTTGCGATATGATAGAACCTAGAAATTTGAAGGTTTCTACTGTTGATACTGTGTTGTCTAGTATTGTGAGAGGTGGAAGTATGGAAGGGTTTCTCCTAAAGTCTACCACCATTTCTACGGTTTTGAGTGTGTTCAGTTCCAGATTGTTTTGGTTGCACCACAAGGCTAGTCGTTCAACCTCTTGTCTATATGCGGATTCATTATTGTCTCGAATGAGACCAATCACTGTTGTGTAGATGACTGTAAAAGCAAATCATCCAGAGTAATAGAATAACAGAGTTGGAAGCAGTGGTGGAATCGAAGTAATTTAACAACCGGTTCTCTGCCCTAATGATTTCGTCCAACAACCAGTTTGCCAAACTGTTCAGAAAGTTAACAACTGATTCTCCCGAAGTGGTGCGAACTGGCTGAATCCCACTATTGATTGGAAGTAACTTTGGAGGTCTTCTACTCCAACCCTGTGCTCAGCAAGGAGATTCTAAATGGCTGCCCAATCTCTTCTTAAAAACTTTCAGTGTTGAAAACCCACAATTTCTGGAGTCAACTTGTTCCACTGATTTAATTGTTCTAACTGTCAGGAAATTTCTCCTTATTTCTAGGTTGCTTCTCTCCTTCTTTAGTTTCCATCCATTGCTTCTTGTCCTGCCTTCAGGTGCTCTAGAGAATAGATTGACCCCTTCTTCTTTTTGTGGCAGCCCCTGAGATATTGCAACACTGCTAATTCCTTGTGTAAAACTTTTATAGCACACAATAAGTTGATATTTCTCAGTGGGCTCGGTTCGCTTCCTTTTCCTTCACTAAACAAGGGTAACCAAGCAGAGTGAAATAAAGAGATTCTGAGATACTGAATATATTGTATCTTTATGTCAATAGGTGGGAGTGATCATTTTGAAGGATCTCCTGCAGTGAAATTGTAACTAAGGCTTAGGACCCATGGCTTAGGACCTGGGTACTTACGAGACTGCCTGCTGTTACCTTATGCCTCCCACCGACCCGTACGCTCTCACAGAGAGGATCTCCTCAGGGTGCCGTCCGCCAAACAGTGTCAGCTGGTGGCCCCCAGGAGTAGGGCCTTCTCTGTGGGGGCACCGACGCTCTGGAACGAACTTCCCCCTGGCTTATGTCAAGTGCCTGATCTTCGGACCTTCCGTCATGAGCTCAAAACACACCTATTTATTCAAGCGGGACTGGCATAATAGTGTCAAATTTTAATTTGGGGTTTTATTAATATTTCTAAAATTTTAAAACTAAATTTTAATATTCAGCCTTTTTGTAATTTGCTAGGTTTTAAATGTTTTAACTTGTATATATTTTGTGTTTTATCTTGGCTGTACACCACCCTGAGTCCTTCGGGAGAAGGGTGGTATAAAAATTTAATAAAATAAATAAATAAATAAATAAATAAATAAACTACAAGATAAAATTGGACAGGTAAGTAGAAAATGCATGGGAATGCCTTAAAAGATAACTCTGGACATAAAATAGGATAATATCCTCTATTCAGTGGTGAAATCCAATTTTTTTTTACTACCGGTTCTGTGGGTGTGGCTTGGTGGGCGTGACTTGGTGAGGCATGGCAGGGGAAGGATACTGCAAAATCTCCATTCCCTCCCCACTCCTGGGGGAAGGATACTGCAAAATCTCAATTCCCACCCCACTCCTGGGGAAAGGATATTGCAAAATCTCCATTCCCACATCACTCCAGGGGAAGGATACTGCAAGATCTCCATTCCCACCCCACTCCTGGGGGAAGGATACTGCAAAATCCCCATTCCCACCCCACTCCTGGGGGAAGGATATTGCAAAATCCCCATTCCCACCCTACTCCAGGGGAAGGATATTGCAAAATCTCCATTCCCATCCCACTCTGGGGCCAGCCAGAAGTGGCATTTGCCGGTTCTCTAAACGGGTCAAAATTTCCACTACTGGTTCTCCAGAACCTGATGGGTTTCACCCCTGCCTTCATTCCATTCATAGAATAATGATATAATGACTATTGATCAATAGGGAAAATTTGAAGACTGCAGCCCTTATACCGATGGACAAAGACAGATGCATCTGCTCTCCTATAATTAGTAAAACTAAGGACACAGGGGTGGAAAAATTGTTGGTTTATAATCCCACAAAATGTCAAGGTAGAATTAGTTTGCTCAATCAATGGCTTGACTTTAATGAGGGAAGTGACTTTTGAAAAACAAAGAGAAGTGAATTGCTGCTTTCCTTCTTGGGTTAGAAATGTGGTACCTCAATGTTGCACAAAAGCCTTGGATAAGATATTAGTGGGGACTGATGATAAATTGATAAGGACACTATATAATTATTTATTAAATTATAAAATGGAAGAAGAACAAGTCAAAGAGATGATGATAGTATGGGCTACAAATTTTGGCTATAACATAGATTTGGATAATTGGCAAAAGCTTTGGTAGAGAAATTGGAAACCGACAATGGCCACATCATATAAGGAAAATCTCTATAAAGTGTTCTATATGTGTCATCGCCCTCCGGCAAGATTGTCCAAAATGTTTAACAATATGTCCCCAAACTGTTGGAAATGCAAACAAATACCTGGCACATATTACCACATGTGGTGGGCCTGTATAAAGGCAAGGAAATTAAGGATACAAATTCATATGTGGTTGAAAAAAATGACTAGGCAACATAGAGGGAGGGAGGGAGAGAGCCAACCTAGCAGTTTGAAAGCAGGTAAAAAAATGCAGGTAGAAAAATAGGGACCACCTTTGGTGGGAAGGTAACAGCGTTCCGTGCGCCTTTGGCGTTGAGTCATGCCGGCCACATGACCACGGAGACGTCTTCGGACAGTGCTGGCTCTTTGGCTTTGAAACGGAGATGAGCACCGCCCCCTAGAGTTTGGAACAACTAGCACAAATGTGCAAGGGGAACCTTTTACCTTTAATAATTTTTATTACTTTCTATAGTAATATAATAACCTTAGGCTGTGGGGCATCTCCGCAGCCCCAAGAATTTCAGGGTGAAGCTACAAGTGATCTTAATTATATAATGCAAATCCATTTTTAATTCATGGAAGGGAAACAGGGACATTGGTTTGAGATGGATGGCTATACACATTGAAAAAGTAAATAAATGTTCAAATTAAATATTGGGTATTACCCTGATGCTATTGCAGTTCAGCCAATGTTTCAGTTAAGCCATGATGGATTGAACGTTTTCACTGTGTTTTGTTGATTGGGATTGGTTAGTTGATGGGCTTACTTTTGGTTTGTTTTTAAGTGGATGAATTTTCAGATGAAAAACTTGAGACAGAAAGGTGAACATTCTCTCTTCCACATATAACCAGGGATGAACTCCAGCAGTAGTGGAAATTTTGAGCAGTTCGGAGAACTGGCAAATACCACCTCTGGTTGGCCCCCGAGTGGTGTGGAAATGGAGATTTTGCAATATCCTTCCCCCAGGAGTGGGGAGGGAATGGAGATTTTGCAGTATCCTTCCCCCAGGAGTGGGGTGAGAATGGAGATTTTGCAGTATCCTTCCCCTGGAGTGGGGTGGGAATGGAGATTTTGCAGTATCCTTCCCCCAGGAGTGGGGTGGGAATGGAGATTTTGCAGTATCCTTCCCCTAGGAGTGGGGTGGGAGTGGAGATTTTGCAGTATCCTTCCCCCAGAAGTGGGGTGGGAATGGAGATTTTGCAGTATCCTTCCCCTGGAGTGGGGTGAGAATGGAGATTTTGCAGTATCCTTCCCCTGGAGTGGGATGGGAATGGTGATTTTGCAGTATCTTTCCTCTGCCACTCCCACCAAGCCACAGCATGCCCACAAGCCACGCCCACAGAACCTGTAGTAAAAAAAGTTTGGATTTCACTACTGGGGAAGATGGCTTGGAACAACCGTGACCTGAGTGACTGAGAATCTCCACATATGTCTTTTAGTGAGCTTTGTTGTGTTTCATAGAAAACCAGATTCTCATGTCATAAAATCCTGCTATGTAAAGACTTATTCAGATACTCCAGTGAATATTAGTCCATGGAAATAAGTGGAAACACAGATAATTGGATTTGTTATTGTTGTTAGTTGCGAAGTTGTGTCCAACCCATCGTGACCTCATGGACAATGTTCCTCCAGGCCTTCCTGTCCTTTACCATCCTCTGGAGTCCATTTAAGCTCACGCCTACTGCTTCAGTGACTCCATCCAGCCACCTCGTTCTCTGCCGTCCCCTTCTTCTTTTGCCCTCAATCTTTCCCAGCATGAGGCTCTTCTCCAGGGAGTCCTTCCTTCTCATTAGGTGGCCAAAGTATTTGAGTTTCATCTTCAGGATCTGTCCTTCTAAAGAGCATAGTGGTGGCTAAAAAACCCCCAGCTGATTATTGCCATTTAATTGTGATGTGGACTGTTCAAGGTAGTCTGTTTTTCACCTAGCATGGACTAGCATTGATGATGTTACCTAGCTTGGTAATGAAACATCTACAAGAAAATAACCAAGCTCAGAGAACACCAAGGACCCCTGAATTACAAATATTCTCCTTTATTGATTTTTTTTTTTCATCTTAAAGATTGGTCGCTAGTTTCTTATTCTTATTTTCTTTTAGTAAGGACACAGTGGCACAATTCACACCGAATGAAGTCTACGCATATATTATATCCATTGAGAATGTAATGAATGAGATAACCGGAACAGAATACCAAGAAAACAAAGATTTAAATCTATCAGGCACAACCCTGGGTAAGTTAAACGCTGCTTTGCTTTTAATTCATCACTGGGAATGGAAGCTTATCTCTTATAAATTACAACCAGTGGAAATTAGAGATATGACACATGAAAACGTGAGAGTGAAACTGAAAATGTTCATCACTAGATGGAGCTTGGGAAATTTGTATAATCTTTTCCATACAAACATCTTAAAAGATGTAGTTTCAGTGCCTGTCCTATGTTTTTGTCTTGGATGACACATATCATAGTCATTTTTCCACCACAGAACATCATTAGTTTTATTGTTCTTGCCCTCCATGTCACTGCAGGAAGCATATTATATATATTATAGTAAGCAGAGCCAGTTGGAAATTATAAATGCTTCTTTGATGGAGGGGGTCTTTCCCGCCGCCTTGAAAGAGGCGGTGGTGAGACCCCTCCTCAAGAAGCCTTCCCTGGACCCAGCTATTTTGGGTAATTATCGTCCAGTCTCCAACCTTCGCTTTGTGGCGAAGGTTGTAGAGAGTGTGGTGGCACGGCAGTTCCCTCAGTACCTGGAGGAAGCTGTCTATCTAGACCCGTTCCAGTCCGGCTTCCGGCCCGGGTATAGCACGGAGACAGCTTTGGTCGCGTTGGTGGATGACCTCTGGAGGGCCAGGGATAGGGGTTGCTCCTCTGCCCTGGTCCTGTTGGATCTCTCATCGGCTTTTGATACCATCAACCATGGTATCCTGCTCGCCGGTTGGAGGGGTTGGGAGTGGGAGGCACCGTTTATCAGTGGTTCTCCTCCTACCTCTCCGACCGGTCGCAGACGGTGTTGACAGGGGGGCAGAGATCGGCCGCAAGGCGCCTCACTTGTGGGGTGCCGCAGGGGTCGATTCTCTCGCCTCTCCTGTTCAACATCTACATGAAGCCGTTGGGCGAAGTCATCAGTGGCTTTGGGGTGAGTTATTATCTGTACGCTGATGATACTCAGCTGTACTTTTCCACCCCAGGCCACCCCAGCGAAGCTGTCGAAGTGCTGTCCCGTTGTTTGGAGGCCGTACGGGTCTGGATGGGGAGAAACAGACTCAGACTCAATCCATCCAAGACGGAGTGGCTGTGGATGCCGGCATCCCGGTACATTCAGCTGCAACCGCGGCTGACTGTTGGGGGCGAGTCACTGGCCCCAACGGAAAGGGTGCGCAACTTGGGCGTTCTCCTGGATGAACGGCTGTCGTTTGAAGATCACTTGACAGCCGTCTCCAGGAGAGCTTTTTACCAGGTTCGCCTGGTCTGCCAGTTGCACCCCTTTCTTGACTGGGATGCCTTATGCACGGTCACTCATACTCTCGTCACTTCTCGACTGGATTATTGCAATGCTCTCTACATGGGGCTACCCCTGAAGTGTACCCGGAGACTGCAGTTAGTCCAGAATGCAGCTGCGCGGGTGATTGAGGGAGCACCGCGTTGCTCCCGGGTAACACCATTCCTGCGCAGTCTGCACTGGCTACCTGTGGTCTTCCGGGTGTGCTTCAAGGTTTTGGTTACCACCTTCAAAGCGCTCCATGGCTTAGGGCCCGGGTACTTACGGGACCGCCTGCTGTTTCCACATGCCTCCCACCGACCCGTACACTCTCACAGAGAGGGTCTTCTCAGGGTGCCGTCCGCCAAGCAGTGTCGGCTGGCGGCCCCCAGGGGAAGGTCCTTCTCTGTGGGAGCACCTACTCTCTGGAACGAACTTCCCCCCCGGTTTACGCCAATTGCCTGACCTTCGGACCTTCCGCCAGGAACTGAAAATTTATTTATTTATACAAGCGGGACTGGCCTGATTTTTAAATTCTACATTTTAAATTTTAAACTTTTAATGGTAATTTTATTGGGTATTTTATATGGTCAATTGACGGTTTTAATTTCGGCCTAGTATTGAATAAGCTTTTTAATTGTTATTTTAATATGTATATTAACTGTTTTAAATGAAGGCTGTACACCGCCCTGAGTCCTCCGGGAGAAGGGCGGTATAGAAGTTTGATTAATAAATAAATAAATAAATAAATAAAATTCCAATCATAATTAACAAGAAATCTAGAAAGAATTCTAGCAATGATAAGATTTTTTTTTCCTGGAGGGTCTAGGGTGGCAGCAATGCAGAAGTGAAATGATACCAGTTCGCTCCGGTTCAGGTGGACCGGTAATTAAAAAAGCTACTGGTTCAGGCAAACGGGTAGTTAGCTACTAGTTCAGTTGAACCGGTAGTTAAAAAATGCCACCGGTTCAGAGGAACCATTATTTCCAACAATCAGCTGTGCTGCGTGATTTAGCTTTGCTAGAAAGCAGGAAATCCTGCTTTCTATGAAGCGAAATCACTTGGCACAGCTGATCCCCCCCCCACACACTGTTCTACTTACTTTCCCAAGCTTCTTTTTTGTGTGTATTGTGCATGTGCGCACAGCGCACACCAAAAGGAGGCTTGGGAAGGTTAGTAGAACAGTGAGGGGAGAATCAGCTGTGCCGGGCAGTTTAGCTTTGCTAGAAAGCAGGAAATCCTGCTTTCTAGCAAGGCTAAATCACGCGGCACAGCTGATTCCTCCCCCCTCACTGTTCTACTTATCTTCCCAAGCCTCTTTTGGGGTGTACTAATCATGTGCGCACACAGCACGCATGCGCGGCCACCGAACCAGTAGCAAACCTGTTCAGATTTCACCACTGCAACAATGCTTCAGATAGAAAGTCCATACAGAGAGTGGTAAGGATAGCCGAGAAGATTATAAGAAGCTCGCTTCCCATTATTCAGGATACTGCTTATAAGTGCAATTTGCTTAGAGCTCCAAGCATTGTTAAAAACCCCACACATCCACTTCACGGTCTGTTTCTGTTGCTCCCCTGAGGGAGGAGGTTTCCAAGTATTTATAGCAAGGACTACCAGATTCTGCAACAGCTTTGTTCCCTATGCCATCCATCTGGTAAACTCACAAGATTCGTTTTTCTCGCCATGTGCATATATGCATCCAAACTAGACTGTGTTTTTTTTTTCTCCGTGTGATATAATATGTATGGGTGTATATGCATAATTATGTATGTAGGTCTTTGGTTATTCGGGTTTTCTCCCACATAAAATTGGAAGTGTCTTGGCGATGTTTCGACGAAGTCTCATTCGTCATCTTCAGGCTTCAGCTTCATGCTTCTAGGAGCAATGTGTGGGAGAAATTTACATGGGAGAAAACCCGAATAACCAAAGACCTACATTCAAACACCCGCAAAAACCTCAGAAAACAAATAATTATGTATGTATCTATGTATTTATATAGAGGAGGAGGAGGAGGAGGAGGAGGAGGAGGAGGAGGAGGAGGAGGAGGAGGAGGAGGAGGAGGAGGAGGAGGGGGAGGAGGAGGAGGAGGAATATCAGTTTTTCACTTCTACAATTTAGCATTATTGTACATGATCAAAATCCTTATTGTAGCAAAGGGAACCCTTAAAATGATTCTGCTTTCTATGTCTTAGCTCTCTGGTGTTATGTTAACTGTCTGATTTTAGGCTCTTAGATCTTTTCTAAAACCTATTCATTGTTACTGATAGTATTAACCATTTCTCTGTCCATGAATGAATATATTCCTCTGAATAAGTTCTTAAGGTTGTAAGAAGACTTGGTGAAATGGTCTAATATTTCACCTTTACTGTCAATCTCACTTCTTCTGTGTAGCTGCAGACTCTGCTTTCTTCTAATATCTAAGCGACCTGGTCTTGTCCATGTTTGTTGTTGCAATAGAGTGTTAGCACGGACGGTTTCTTCTCACCTTTAGTCATTTCAAGGAGAATTTTAACAATGCCTATTGCTGTCAGGTTTCAGATGTCTTGGGCTTACAGGACATCA
Source organism: Ahaetulla prasina (assembly GCF_028640845.1). NCBI lineage: Eukaryota > Metazoa > Chordata > Lepidosauria > Squamata > Colubridae > Ahaetulla > Ahaetulla prasina. Next base: position 85,706,116 of record NC_080546.1, on the reverse strand, counting down.
TAGGTCTTCAGAAATGACTTGGTATGATTAGAAATTGAAGACCAGAAAGTAGGTTCTAATCCAACATTTGACAGTCTACTGCAGAGCAAAAAATTCAGGAGAATTACACTTATTTGTCCTGTGTCAGCAATTTCAGTCCTTACAGCCTAATCTACTGCATCCTAAAACTCATTTACTAGTGGAGTAGGTCTCTTTCTCTCTTTTTCAGCTCTCTTTCTCTCTTTTCCTTTCTTTCCCTTCCTCTTCCTCTTTTTTTCTCTTTTTCTTCCTTTCTCTTTCTCTTTCTTTCTCTCTCCCTCTCCCTCTCTCTCTCTCTCTCGCTGCAATTTTTTTCCACCAGTCCACCATGGAGGAGAAGGAGAAGAAAAAGGAGGAGGAGGAGGAGGAGACTGTGGGGTCCTTGGTGTTCCCAGACCTTGGTTGCTTTCTTGCAGAAGTTTCATGACAGAACTAGGTAACCAGAGGAGAAGGAAGAGGAGAAGTAGACACAATTATCCTGTGACATGTTTTGGAAGTGCTGATTAAGACAGAGAGATGTTTATTCACTTACACAGTTTTTGCACTCCAGGAAAAATCATGTAGTATTGTACTGCTTAAATAGTCCCGTATTTAGATACATAGTTATAAAAATAGCATAAATCGCTTCACGCCAATGAGGATACCAAGGAGGAGTGACTGTCCTAAACTTATTTCTGTTTCCTCTCTGAGAATAAGCAGGTAGGACATTTTTCTGTAAGTCTGCTTTGTTGTTGTTAGTTGCGAAGTTGTGTCCGACTCATCATGACCCCATGGACAACTTTCCTCCAGGCCTTCCTGTCCTCTACCATCCCCCAGAGTCCATTTAAGCTCCCGGCAACTGCTTCAGTGACTCCATCCAGCCACCTCATTCTCTGTTGTCCCATTCTTCTTTTGCCTCAATTGTTCCCAGCATTAGGCTCCTCTCCAGTGAGTCCTTCCTTCTCATTAGGTGGTCAAAGTATTTGAGTTTCATCTTCAGGATCTGGCCTTCTAAAGAGCAATCAGTGTTGATCTCTAGGACTGACTTATTTGTTCACCTTGCAGTCCAAGGGACTCGCAGGAGTCTTCTCCAGCACCAGAGTTCAAAGGCCTCAATTCTTTGGTGCTCAGCCTTTCTTATGGTCCAACCTTCACAGCCATACATTGCAACTGGGAAAACCATGGCCTTGACTATATGTACTTTTGTTGGCAGGGTGATGTCTCTGCTTTTTAGTACGCTGTCTAGATTTGCCATAGCTTTCCTCCCCAGGAGCAAGTGTCTTTTAATTTCTTGTTTGCAGTCCCCATGTGCAGTGATCTTGGAGCCCAGGAAAATAAAATCTGTCACTAACCTCCATTTATTTATTTATTCCCCATCTATTTGCCAGGAACTGAGAGGGCTGGGAGCCATGATCTTAGTTTTCTTAATGTTGAGTTTCAAGCCAACTTTTGCACTCTCCTTCTTCACCTGCATCAAGAGGCTCTTTAATTTCTCTTCGCTTTCTGCCATTAGAGTGGTATCATCTGCATATCTGAGGTTGTTGATATTTCTCCTGGCGATCTTAATTCCAATTTGTGATTCATCTAGCCCCGCCTTTGCTTACACTTATGGAACTCATCCAGTATCTTCAGATTCCAGAAGACTATTCATTCCGATAAGTGCTTTCCTTTATATTAACCTTGATGCAATTTTAGCATTTGATTATTATTCAAATTATTTATTTTCTTAATTTCTACATTACTTTCCAGATCCAAAGATTCTCTTAGGCTATCTTAAAAAAATAATAATTGTTAGTTAAAACTATCATTAAGACCTCATAGATAACTTAATTCCTTCATAAAAATATGAAACAAGGCAGAGGTCTTTTATACCATCTGTTTCTTCACTATTTTTACCAGGTGATTTTTTTTTACCTCATTATAATTAGCAAGTAATTAGTGAAGGTTGTGATGGCATAAGTAGATATAGATTATTTAGGTCAATTTGTTACAAAAGCAGGTTGGTATTGGGAAAATAGAACGTCACCTACTTGAGCTGGTCTATAAAGGAAATCTATACACCCATGAAAAATGCTGAAATTGGTGCTTTCATGCATTCTTTTAACAAACATTTTATAATAATAATAATAACAGAGTTGGAAGGGACCTTGGAGGTCTTCTAGTCCAACCCCCTGCCACGGCAGGAAACCCCACACCATTTCAGACAAATGGTCATCCAACATTTTCTTAAAAATTACCAGCGTTGGAGCATTCACAACTTCTGGAGGCAAGTTGTTCCACTGATTAATTGTTCTAACTGTCAGGAAATTTCTCCTTAGTTCTAAGTTGCTTCTTTCTTTGATCAGTTTCCACCCATTGCTTCTTGTTCTACCCTCAGGTGCTTTGGAGAACTCCCTCTTCTTTGTGGCAACCCCTGAGATATTGGAACACTGCTATCATGTCTCCCCTAGTCCTTCTTTTCATTAAACTAGGCATACCGAGTTCCTGCAATCGTTCTTCATATGCTTTAGCCTCCAGTCCCCTAATCATCTTTGTTGCTCTTCTCTGCACTCTTTCTAGAGTCTCAGCATCCTTTTTACATCATGGCGACCAAAACTGGATGGAGTATTCCAAGTGTGGCCTTACCAAGGCCTTACAAAGTGGTATTAACACTTCACGTGACCTTGATTCTATCCCTCTGTTTATGCAGCCCAGAACTGTGTTGGCTTTTTTGGCAGCTGCTGCACACTGCTGGCTCATATCTAAATGGTTGTCCACTAGGACTCCAAGATCCCTCTCACAGTTATTACTATTGAGCAAGGTACCACATATCTGGTACCAGTGCATTTTGAATTTTTGGCATAAATGTAGAACCTTACTTTTTTCACTGTTGAATTTCATTTTATTTATTTTTATTTATCCTTCCCCTGGAGTGGGGTGGGAATGGAGATTTTGCAGTATCCTTCCCGCGGAGTGGAGTGGGAATGGAGATTTTGCAGTATCCTTCCCCCAGGAGTGGGGTGGGAATGGAGATTTTGCAATATCCTTCCCCTGGAGTGGGATGGGAATGGAGATTTTTCAGGATACTTCCCCTGCCATGCCCACCAAGTCACGCCCACCAAGCCATGCCACACCCACCAAGCCCCACCCACAGAACCGATAGTAAAAAAAATTGAAACTGACCACTGGCGTACATGAGCGCTAGAACCCAGAGGTTAGGCTTTTCCGGAGCGTTGCCCCAACTAGCGTGCACGCATACGCGCAACATCTCCACACAATTTTTCCAGCACAGAGTGAGTTCGCCATCACTGCTCTATACTATACGAAATGCATTCTTTTAAGTGTGGGTTGGGTGGCATTTACATTTGTCTGAGAACAATTTAAGAATAAGTATATCCTCTGTGCTTGGAATAATTGGAGCAGAAACACATTTAGTGCATCCAATCGCTAAAAGCCCCCTTTTAAAAAAAAACAACAACAACAACACCATAGCTGTGAAAGTATTTGAAATGGCCATTTTTGAAAAGTTTTCGCTACCCTCTTGTTAGCTGATTCTTGAAGAAGAGGGCATCCCAGCTACTTCTTTTTAATTTAATTTCTTTTTAAGTGTGTTTCTCTTTCTAACAGAATGATCATGCGTCGATCTTAAATCCCACATATTAGACTCTCCTAACTGACTGTTATTGAGCTTAACCGTTTAAAGAGCACGCAGTTGGACGAAAAATAATGCTTGCAAATTTTCCACTTTAGCATCATTTCTTCCTTTTTTTTTTTTAATAACACAGATTAAATTACGATCATCCAACAATAGCTATCCGGGGATTTTCTTCTTCTTTTTTTCCCCCCCTCTCTTTTGCATTTTAATACAAATATCAGTGGAATATGTTATATCTGATTGGGTTTGAGATTTTTCTCTGGGAATAGAAGAATGTCTTAAAAGATTGAAATGATATTAATCCTTCTGTCTATGGTCAGCTTTGGAGCCAATGCAATCAGTATTTTCTTAATGCCTTGTCAGCATTGAAAGACGCTTATAATTCAGGCTGGGGAAAAGATATATTCTGATATATGTTGACTGGGGATATTAACATGGCTTCTTTGTAACCCGTATGAAAAGACTAGATATATTCTTTAGGATCTGGGAGGGAGAGGTTACTACAAAACATAAGTCTTTTTCTTTTTTTTCCCACTTCTTTTTTAGTTTATTTTTTTTAATTAAATTTTTACAGTTAAACAATTCTTATTCACCACTTACACACGACTGTAACCATTTTTATATCCTCCTATTACTATTCACCAAAGTTCTATACGTTTATACTAATTTTACATTCTGTTTAGAGTTCTATCCCCCATTTTTTCCTTCTATTTTCGATCCAGTCGTACCATTTCTCCCATATTATGTAAAAATCCAAATCCATCAATCCTTTCAATTCAAGAGTCATTTTTTTCCATTTCGGCGCAGTCCAATACTTTTTTTTAAATTATTAAATCTTCAGAGGGTATGTTTTGACTTCTCCAATATTGAGCGAAAGCCAATCTTGCTGCAGTTATCATATGCAGAATAATATATGTTGGTTTTTTTTTCCATATTTCCTTTTCATTATTCCTAAGTCTTTTTCATTGGATTTGTTTGCTTCTCCTATGCAAAAAAGAAACAAAGAAAAGAAAGAGAGTTGTAAAACAAGGGTTTTTCTTAAAATGAAAAAAAAGGATTTTCTAAGACTGAGTTTAACAATTGGAATAACTTCAAGATGATTTCTTATGATCTAATTTGTTGTTTGTTGTTCAGTCGCTCAATTGTGTCTGATTCTTCATGACCAGGGGTGATATTCTACCGGTTTGGACCGGTTCGCGTGAACCGGTTGCTCCGACAATCATCTGGGAATGAACGCAAAGCATGTGATCTCCGAACCGGTTGTTAAACCGGCAGCATCCCACCACAGTTTGTGGCCCCATCGACCGTAGCATGTCAGGAGCCGCTGTTCTCCCCTGTTTCCCAGTGTTTGACCAAATTCATGTTCATTGAATCGATGACACCATCTAACCATCCGTTGTGACCCAGCTCCCCAAACACGACAAACCCTCTGATGTGAACTCAAAAGATTCCTTGCAGACTAACAAGTCCTTCCAGCTGGAAGATAAATAGTTTTCTGCCTTTTCATCTCTGCCCACTGGCCTTTTATCCCCAGAGCTAGGATGGGGCTTTGCTAGCAGCAGTGGCTCTTCCTTCCCAAGGATCAGCCCATAGATTTCCACTGCTCTCCTCTCCTCTGTTTTCTGTGCATCCACGCATCAGACACTGGGCCCAGTTGTTCCTCCTCTTCCTCATCAGCCACCTCCAGACCTGGGGGCTGTTGACTCTCCATCTGAGGGCTAACAGATGGCCCATACTCTGCCTCTGTCTATCTCTCCCTGCCAGCTCCATTCCCTCTTCCCCTTCGGAGCTCTCAGGTTGTCCTGATGCTGACCCAGACTCCCACACCTCCTCCTCTGATTCATCTGCTGGAGAGGCCGGTGGCCGACAGGCCACAACACCATCTCATCTTCTGCTGTTCCCTTCTCCTTTCATCTTCTGTCTTTCCCAACATCAGGGTCTTATCCAAGGAGTCCTCTCTTCTCATCTGGTGGCCAAATTATTTGAGCTTCAGGTTCAAGATCTGTCCTTCCTAAGAACAGTCAGGATTGATTTCCTTTAGGATTGACTGATTTGATCACCTTGCAGTCCAAGAGTCTTCTCCAACATCAAAATTCAAAAGCATCAATTCTTCAGCACTCAGCCTTCTTTATGATCCAACGTATGGCGGCGCAGTGGTTAGAATGCAATACTGCAGGCTACTTCTGTTGATCACCGACTTCCAACAGTTTGGCAGTTCGAATCTCGCCAGGATAATTCTGCTCTCGCAGATGGTACATTTTCTGTTTCTAGCAATGAAACTACATTCCTTTTAAAAGGATATATCGGATTGTTAGACAGTAGATAGGTGTTAGACATTTATAACATAGGAAGATTGATTAATATAATATCAGTATTCATCTCTTACAAACAATACTGTTCCCAAATAACTATTTTGAAATATCATCAACCTCTAACCTCAAAGGACAGAATTTATAAGGGTAAAACATTGTTTTGATTCTGGTCAAACAATGGCTTTTGATGTTTTATTTCTCTGTAAGTGGCTTGAATTGTAGTTTCGCAAACAATCTGTTACTCAATCAAAGGGTACTTGAAATATTTTCCAAGTCTAATATTCAAGGTCTCATCTAGCCGACAAGATAATGACAGGAGCCATTTTAAACTGTTAAAAGAGCTTATTATTTTGACACCAGCTTCTTCTTATTCCAGCAAAGTGGAGAAAAATGTATTCGCCAAGAAAGATAATGCCGACCAGCAAATTCTGGTCTCTAAACTTTCAAAAGCACGCTTTATTATCAATGATGGAAAGGAAATGTCAACTAAAGAAAAGTGAAACAGGAACACTATCATGGGTGAAAAATAATAACAATAAGGGAAGACTGACACCAACCACAAGCCAACAGAGAAAAGAAAACGTGGTGAATTGTTGCCTAAGGTTTTTTTTTTTAAATGTAATTTGTTTAGCTTGAAATAGAGTAGGATAGAACAGGACAGGACAGGACAGGACAGGACGGGATGGGATGGGACGGAATGGAACAGAATGGAATGGAACAGAACAGAACAGGCCTCTGTGGCTCAGGCTGCTAATGCAATTACTGCAGGTTCTAGTCCCACCAGGCCCAAGGTTGACTCAGCCTTCCATCCTTTATAAAATAGGTAAAATGAGGACCCAGATTGTTGGGGGCAATAAGTTGACTTTGTAGATAAATATACAAATAGAATGAAGATTATTGCTAACAGTGTAAGCTGCCCTGAGTCTTCGGAGAAGGGCGGGATATAAATGCAAATAATAATAATAATAAAAAACAGAACGGTACAGAACAGAATAACAGACTTGGTCTTCTAGTTCAACCCCTGTTCAGGCAAGAAATAGAATATCCAGGAAGAGCACACACGTGAAATTGAGACTATGTTTGCATTCTGAAATGACACTGGCTAATTTGAATGTTGAAGAGGGACATGGTGGCTCAGTGGCTAAGATGCTGAGCTTGTCGATCAGAAAGGCAGTTCGAATCCTTAGTGCCGCTAAGGAGTGAGCTAATGGAGTGAGCTCCCATTACTTGTCCCAGCTTCTGCCAACCTAGCAGCACATAAAAATCGAAAGCACATAAAAAATGCAAGTAGAAAAATAGGGACCACCTTTGGTGGGAAGGTAACAGCATTCTGTGTGCCTTTGGCATTTAGTCATGCCGGCCACATGACCACGGGGACGTCTTCGGACAGCGCTGGCTCTTCGGCTTTGAAACGGAGATGAGCACCACCCCCTAGAGTTGGGAACGACTAGCACTTATGTGTGAGAGGAACCTTTACCTTTACCTAATTTGAAGATGATAAAGGAGAATATTTGTAGATCAGGGTTGAAATGAAGGATCCTTGGTTGCATGAGCTTGGTTGCATGAGCACTAATGATGTTGCCTAGTTTGGGTAATGAAAGGTCTACAAAAAAACAACCACGTTCCGAGAGCACCAAAAAACCCTCAATTTGGGGAGAATGTCGCCCACCTACAGTAGCACAAAGTAGAAATGTTCAAACTTCTAATCCAAATCTGGATTTCAGCATTCTTAGTGGCATTCCCCTTAGTGTCATTCCCCAAATAATTGGCCATAACACTTGAGAATGATGTCCACATAATCTTGTCTACATTTTGTGAGATGAACAGCTATCTAAGTATAATTGATGATGATGTTCGTCCATCATGTTCAAAGAGGGCCTTGACATCTAACAGGTTGTGGGCTATCCACGATGTGTCCGCAGGTGGCTAGTAAGGCCTATACGGGCATGGAATGTTCTGCCACATGTCGGGCAGACCTGTCTGGGCACCATTGTTGCAGCATTTGCAGCTCTGGATTTGCGGAGTGCTTCTCTTGTGCGATGATTGTTCTTCTGCCTTGGTAGATCAGCACGTGCCATGTTGATCGATCTTGTGCCAGGATTTCCCAGGAGGTGGTGTCGATATCCAGAGTATAATTGATAAATAAAGGAGAACCAGTTTGGTCTAGTGATTAAGCTCTAAGATAGAAATTGGAAGACTGTGAGTTCTAGTCCCACCTTAGCCATGAAAAGCGGATGGGCGACTTTGGGCCAATGACTGACTCTGTCTATTTCTGTCTCTCTCTCATTCTCTTTCTCTCTCTCTCTTTCATTCTCTCCCTCTCTCTGTCTTTGTCACTGTTTCTCTTTCTTTCTTTCTCTCTCTCTCTCTCTCATTCTCCCCCTCCCTCCCCCTCCCTCCTTCTCTCTCTCTCTTTTTCTCTCTCTCTCTCTCTCTCAGTCCAATCTTCCTCCCAGGGTTGTTGTTTTGGAAAAATAGGAGTGGGAAGATGCGTGGGATATGTTTTCCACCTTGATTTATTCATATAAATAATAAAAGTGGGCTAAAAAATAATTATAAATTTAAAAAAAACATGTGCGGTTTCATAACTGACGTGTTTGCTAGCTACATGAAAATCACGCAAGACCCCGGGCATTACTGATACACCCAAACACATAAATGCGCGAATCCTTTTAGCACTTCCCTTATCACTGGCTTCATGGAATAAACTGCCTTGAGGAAGAGATTATGGTATTGTCCCATATTTGCCAACTATCTTTAAACTGCCTTGTAGCAAAGAGAAACTATTGAGGCATGCTCCTTAATCTTCTGCAATCTCATTTAACCAATTTCCTCCTTGCAAAGCCTTATCAGCCCGAGTTCAGGCTGAGCAAGGAAGCTGCCGCTTCTCCATTATTGCCAATCTATTACATCCACGTCGGAATTTGCTGAATCATGGCCTCGGATCAGAAGGGGGGGCCTTCCTAGAAGGCACCTGCCTGGATCCGACTGAGAAAACTGAGTCAATCCTGAATGGCGGAGGGGAAGGGGAGGAAATGCCCAGGATAAAACATCTCCTTTCAGTGAAAAAGCAGGTTTTTTTCCTCCCTCTCTCTCTCTCTCTCTCTCTCTCTGAATAAATTGGTGCCTGCTGAGCATTGAAACTGAACCGCGGATCCTGTGATATGAAGTGGCGCATGTGGCAACAGAGTTATAATAACTGATAATGCCTTGCAGCACTCTGCCTCACAGCCACCCTGCTAAATGCTAGCAACGACAAGTCCATCCTAAATCAATGCAGAAGCATCTAAGATACCTGGAAATTAGAGGCTTCGAGTTTCAGGGATACTCAGAACTAACAGCTACCTGCTGCTCCTCGCCGGTCAGACCTCGGCTGGCTGTACTCTAATAGCTCTTCCCCCAGCTTCTCTTGACTATCCCAGGAGTACTTCAGAAGTGGCAGATGAAGATGTCACGCAGCGAAGTGAAACCAGGGCCCAAGTAATCAGATGGCACATTTTCATCCATTTAGTACTTCGTTTAGAATATGACACGGCGCTACAGGAATTGCTGTTGGGTCATGCCTGATGCAGAAATGATTTTGGACTCTGTCGCTCTTCTCCCAAGAGAAATACATCTGCTGTACTAACAGAGGAAATCATTACAACCATTCTCGGTGGCTGGAGTAGCTTCCATCTTCAGCGAGAACAAAACATATATATATATGCTTGTTTATTAGCCTGGGAAGAAATGGAACGTGCAGCTCAGCGTCTCTTGTAGAAGGTCACCTTGTAGATAAAAGCTATGGCATCTTGGTATTAAGAAGCAGAAGGACCACTTTCTGTGTTTGTTTGCGTTTGGGTGTTTTGAGATAAAAGGGTGTGGTGGCTTCAGTGGTTAAAGATGCTGAGCTTGTCAGCTGGAAAGCTGACAGCCCAGGTTCGAGACCCATGCACCGCGTGATGGGTTGAGTACCCCGTTCCTGCCCCAGCTCCTGCCCACCTAGCAGTTCGAAAGCATGCAAACCATCATCCTTTAACGACTCCCATAATCCCTTGCGGGGTGGAGTCTGGGCAACTGAATGGCGCTAGCAGAGCATTTAAGGGTAGTTCCAGCATTGCTCCCCATATTTGACTGGCACCATTCATTCCTGTGCAGTTTTTGAGAATGATGTCCTATCTAAAGCTTTCGAAGTATGCCAAGTTCTACATTGTTGTTGATAGACAGAAGTTTTGTGTTAATTGTATAGGATGGTTGAAGGTTCTTGGCTGTGCTTTGCACAGGAAGGAAGGAAGGAAGGAAGGAAGGAAGGAAGGAAGGAAGGAAGGAAGGAAGGAAAGAAAGAAAGAAAGAAAGAAAGAAAGAAAGAAAGAAAGAAAGAAAGAAAGAAAGAAAGAAAGAAAGAAAAAGAAATTTGCTTACAGGCCTGGAAGCTAACAGCATCTCTTGGAAGTCTCAGTATACTAGAAAATATTGAACAATTACAAAATAATTGTAACTATTAACCAAATAACAGTGTTGGAAGAAACGTTGGCGATCTTCTAGTCCAACAATCTGCTCAATAGGAGATCCTACACCCGTGATGACTAACCTTTTTTTGCCGTCACGTGCCAAAAGCGGGTGGAGAACAGGGAGGATCACGTGAATGCATGCCCACACCCATAATTCAATGCCCCCTGTGCCCCGCCCCCTTGCATGTGCGTGGGACACACACACACACCCTGCACTCACCCTGCTTTTGGGACACGATGGCAAAAAGATTATCGGTGAGCCCAGTAGGCCCATTTTTCACCCTCCTCAGGCTCCAGAGGATTTCTTGGAGCCTGGGGAGGGCAAAAACGGCCTTCCCCACCTTCCCGGAGTCCCTCTGGAGGCCAGAAACAGCCTGTTTCCCAACTTCCAGTGAGCCTGGAAGGCCCAAAAATCAGCTGGCTGGCGCACGCATGAGTGCTGGAGCTGAGCTAGGTTCCACAGGCATGCCATAGATTTGCCATCACAGCCCTACTCCATTCTGGAAAAATGTCTGTGTAATATTTTCTTGAAAACCCTCAGGGTTAGCCGTTCCACTGATTAATTGTTCTCACTGTCAGGAGATTTCTCCTTCATTCTAGGTTGGACCTCCCTCTGAGGAGCTTCCATCCATTACTTCTTGTCCTGTCCTCAGGTGCTTTGGAGAATCGGTTGACACCCCTCCTCCTCCTCCCCTCTCTGTGACAACCTTTCAAATATTGGAAGACTGCTATTATGTCCCCTCTAGGCCTTCTCTTCATTAGACTTAACATACCTGGTCCCGAAAAGTCTGAATGTGGGAGAACTTATGTTACTGCAAATGTACACATTTTTTTTAAAAAAAATGCTTTGTGAGCTTACTGAAGGCGTAGGGGAGAGATAACCTCAGCGGTGGGATTCACATATTTTTACCACCGATTTGACGCACACGTGCACGCTTGCTTCGTCCACATGTGTGCTTGCCACGTGCATCTGGCCTTCCATGCATGCACTTTGCTCACGTGCATGCCTTCCTGCATGCGCCCAACCTGTTGTGACCCAGGCCCAAGTAGGTAGTAATAAACTTAATCTGTGGAAAAACAAACTTTATTCGAACAGCTGGGAATTACTTCATTCCCAGAGTCGTTCATCTCAAAGTAAAACAAATGCCTCCCAACACAAATTCCTCAGTTATCTCACAAACCTTAGTCCAATTAGGCAAACTGCCAAAGGCCCTACCTGGCAAACGTCCAGAAGCCACAAAAACAAAGACGAAGAGGAAACAGAAGACGCAGCTACAACGTTGTTTTCCAGCAAAGCTGAAACACCGGTGCTGGTCTGTTTTAAGCCTTATGGGAGGGGCCAATCATCTCTTGGCCCTACTCCTGAGTCATCCTCTTTGCCTGAGATGCTCTTGCCTTCTGGCAGCTCTTCTCATGCGTGCATTAGGAACAGACTCCTCCTGTTCCTCTGCCTCACTACTATCAATCTCTGGAGGCTCTGGAGTCTGCATGTCACTTCCTGATGGCCCTGGCCTCACCTCGGCCTCATCGCTGTCTGTTGCTAGCTCCTTAGTCTGCTGACGGACCACAACACGACTTCGAAAACCTGGCTAAATTGTATGGCTTTATGCCAGGACGGGGAGGCAGGCCCACCCACAATCTCCACAACCGGTTCGCCTGAACCGGTATGAACCAGCTGAATACCACCGCTGGATAACCTTTAACAGGGGTTCTCCTGCCTTCCCTCTGCAGACATATTCATTGCAATGTTACCACAACTTCAGTGGCTGAATATTCATGCAAGTTGGGTGATTAGAAATAGAAAGTTCCTTTTCCTGAAACATCTGCTGAAAGTACAGTAACTATGGAAAACTCTACCTTGGCTCTTGCTACAAATAAGACCCAGTGGATTTCTGTGGGCAGGAGAAGAGATAATCAGCTATGTAGGACATACAGGCAGAAGATTGGCAGAACGTATCCATGAACGCCGGTGAATAGCGCAGGCTGGTAAAGCCTGTTATTAAGAACACAAAGCCTGCAATTACTGCAGGTTCGAGCTCGGCCCAAGGTTGACTCAGCCTTCCATCCTTTATAAGGTAGGTAAAATGAGGACCCAGATTGTTGGGGGGGCAATAAGTTGACTTTGTAAAAATATACAAATAGAATGAGACTATTGCCTTATACATTGTAAGCCGCCCTGAGTCTTCGGAGAAGGGCGGGGTATAAATGTAAACAAAAAAAAAACACCAACTGGCAGTCAGAAGACATGACGAAAATTCTTTAATTTCATAACATATAGACACATTTAACCATAGTTTCAATTGGGAAAATGTGACCATCCTTGGCCAGGCCAAGTCCAAAAATGCCAGGGAATTTTTAGAAGACTGACACTCTGACAAATCAGTCATCAACAGACACATAGACAACATATACAAACTATCAGGGGTGGGTTTCAGTTATTTTTAACACCGGTTCGCTCCATGCAGACATGCTCGGTTTGCGTTCATGTGCACTTTCCGGGCATGTGCCCAACCTTCCGCACATGCACTTTGCTCGCTCGTGCACTTTCCGCATGTGCCCGGCCTTCATGTTTAAATAGCACAACTTGGAACAAGGGCGACTGGGCAGGCCCAAACGATTGCTGCTACCGGTTCGCCCGAACCGGTGTGAACTGGCTGAGCACCACCTCTGTAGACTATGCAACAGAGATAATCACCTACCCCAAAAAGGAACAAAAAGATTGCAGTTCCTCTCCACCAGTAATCAGCACTCAGATCAGCATAGATTAACTCCAAGGTTAACTTCAGACCAACAATCAAGTAAGCAATACCCCAATCAAGAAACTGCTGAAGAGCTATCAGTAAACAGCCCAACCAAAGAATCTCTTAAGACCTCCCCCACGTTCACAGACACAGAAAATCACCAGAATATAAACTGACAGCAAATAGCACTCCTTACTAGCATTGATGATGTTACCTAGTTAGGCTAATGAAACGTCTGCAAGAAAACAAGCAATCCCAGGGAACACCAAGGGCCGCCCCTCTCTCATAATCGGCTCTCTCAACCAATCAACATCACGCAAGAGGAAAGTTGCAATATTTGTTGAACTAACTCAAAATGTTCAAAGGTGGGATTCACTTACATTCCCTACTGGTTCGCAAATGCGAGGGTGCGCGCCTTCTGCGCATGCGCAGTACTCGCGCATTATGTCTGGGCGGGTGGGCGGAGCCTACTGCAGTCACCACTACTAGTTTGCCCGAACCGGACAGTACCGGATGAATCCCACCTCTGAAAATGTTGATTGGGAACTATCCTTTGTAGATAGCATGGTTTTTGCTATTGTGTTCTGTCTCCTTCCCCACTTCAGACCCTCGAGCTGGCCTTCAGCCAGTGGATTCATGGCTCTTATCAGTCCTGGCAGAGAAATCGCAGCTGCCTGCCAAAGTTCAAACAAATGACTCGCGTAGCAAGACTTTCAGCTCTTTTTGAAACGGATCAGCTAAACTTTGCTTCCCATGGAGTGAGAGCAGTCCCAAAGCTCCTTATATATCCTGTGGGGTGGGGCTCCTGCCCACCCTTCCTTTTGATGACGCCGCCTCTCTAATCTTCTGAAGCGTGAGTCAAGCCAAGCTTGATTATTATTATTATCAGCTGGGTCTGAAGGTGTAGCCTGGGGAAGGGAGGAATCAGGGGATGACGGCCTCATTACGTCCTGCGACTGGTCTGGTTCTAGCTCCTGGAGCTGAGCCAAAGGAATCGGTGCTCCCAAGGTAAGCCTTACCGGCCCTTCCCCCTCACTTTCGGAGTCCCTTTCAGGCATGGGGCCTGGTTCGGAGGCTGGAGTCACAACATATTGTGTACGTGAGTGCAAACAATGAGAATTTGAAAGCAAATTATGCAAGGAACCTAAGCATTCCAGGTTGAAGATGTTGCAAATGTATGTATACGGAACTGCTATTGGAGTATAATTTTTTCCCCATCCGTAATTCTAATTAAAATCCCAAGGGCATTTTCAATCATTCGTCGTTCGGTTTCCAACCCTCAAAATCTTTGTTTGCTTTCCAGGATTGTTCCCTTATGATTCTAATGTTTCAGAACTAATGATCATTAGAGCCAATATCTTCTCATAACAACAATCTTGTGTTGACATACTTGGCCCATTTCCTAGGACTATTAATATGCGGAATCCCATAAGTCTTCCTTGTAATATTCTTCACAATTCAAGAAGTATCTTTCATACACTAAAGGGAACGGGGGAAGGAAGCCTGGTGAATATAAAATTTAAAGGAATATTGTTATGATCCTAGGTTTTCGGAAACAGAAATCTACTGGCAATGGTGAAATCCAATTTTTTTTAAATTACCAATTCTGTGGTTGTGGCTTGGTGGGCATGGCTTGGTGGGCATGGCAGGGGAAGGATACTACAAAATCTCCATTCCCACCCCACTCCAGGGGAAGGATGCTGCAAAATTCCCATTCCCACCCCACTCTGGAGCCAGCCAGAGGTGGTATTTGCCAGTTCTCCAAACTACTCAAATTTTTATTTTTTTATTTTTTTTTATTTGCATTTATATCCCGCCCTTCTCCGAAGACTCAGGGCGGTTTACACTATGTTAGCAATAGTCTTCATCCATTTGTATATTATATATAAAGTCAACTTTATTGCCCCCAACAATCTGGGTCCTCATTTTACCTATTTTATAAAGGATGGAAGGCTGAGTCAACCTTGGGCCTGTTGGGGCTTGAACCTGCAGTAATTGCAAGCAGCTTCTGTTAATAACAGACTGTCTTAGCAGTCTGAGCCACCAGAGGCCCTACCAGTTTTCCGCTACCAGTTTTCTGAACTGCTCAAAATTTCCTCAACCGGTTCTCCAGAACCTGCTGGATTTTATCCCTGTCTACTGGGACTTCAGAAAGCATTAAGAGGGGGAATTTGGTGTAAATGCAATGCTCATTTGGTACCTCCAAAAGGCTCTTTGTATCTGCTTGGGTCTGCCAAGTCATGTCTGAACGGCTACGCATGGACGGCCAATTTGCTTTATTAAACACACTTAAATCCACTACAGGTAGTCATCTACTTTATCTAGCAATCATTTAAAGTTGCAAGAGCACACACAAAAATGGGACTTAAGACTGTTTCCTGCATTCATGACCATGATGGTATCCCATGGTCACGTGATCAAACTTTGCGTGCTGGGCAACAGTTGTGATGCCCCAGAGGCATGTGATCACCATTTGTGATCTTCGCAATTGAACAGCCTTCTCTCAACAGAGAGAGAGAGAGAGAGGGATATGACGTCTTTTATCTCCAGTCTACAACACACTCCTTTCAGTAGTTCTAAGAAGTCTCCACATCCATTTGCACCACTCAGGTGACCCTGAGGAGACAGATAAACCCTCAAGTGGCCTCAACAGCTCTCTAAAAGGATGCAAAGGATCAGCTGTCTGCAAGGAGTGTAAATCCTTCCATTCCCCACCATCCACTCAGAGCTGAAGAAGTGTTGTGTCTGCGCCCACCCGAGCCGGGCCCTCTGCCAGAAAGTGACTTGGAAAGTGAGGGGGAAGGGCCATCAGGACTTACCTCGGGAGCACTGAGGCAGGCCAGGTGGAAGAGATAATGAGGCCTCCATCCCCTGACTCTTTCCCCCCCCAGGCCACGCCTCCAGACCCAGCTGATGGCAATCAGGCCTAGTTGGACCCTAGATTTCATAGGCAGGAGAGGCAGGAACAAAAGAAGCAGGGGTGGGGCAGGCCTAGGAAGTGCTGAGTCATGGAGCCACACCCCACAGGATATAAAACCAACGAGGGCTGCTATGCCTCTTCGTAGCAGGCAAATCAACTGCTTAACTAGAGCTGAAGTACTGTTTGTTCCTGGGTGACTCATCGGCATCAAGGGAGATAACAGAGTCACTTGGCAGATGTTCGCTAGTTTGCTGCCAGAGCTGATAGTGCCGGCTAATTAAGCCATCGCTCGGACGGAGGCGAGGGGGGACAGAACAAGAAGCTTCTTGGATGAGAAGTGAAACGTCTTCAAAGGGAAAAAAAAACAAGAAGAAAGTTGCCTCTTGAAAAAAGCACCTTTGGGACAACCATGACCTGGAAGATTGAGAATCTTCATAGACATTTAGCTGTACACTACAGAGCTGAAGAAGCTTCTTGGATGAGAAACGAAACATCTTCAAAGAAAAACAAGAAAGCCCAGTTGCCTCTGATCCCTTCCAACAGTTATTCTCTCCAAAAGGTTTCACTCATTTTTACCACCGGTTCGCCATGCATGCACACTCGCTTCACACATGTGCGCATCTTCCGTGCATGCGGCTGGTCTCAAAAATGTGGCTAAATAGGATGGTATAGCGCCTGGGTGCCCAACCACAATCCCTACTACCGGTTCACCCGAACCGGTCTGAACCAGCTGAATACCACCTCTAATTCTCTCCACCCCCTCTCTCTCCATTTTTATATTAAAACTTTCTTGTAGTTGTACAATGCTAAAACTCTGCAATCATCAATTTTCCTGTCACTCGAGATTCTGCCCTTAATTCGTATCTGCAGGGTTTAATGGCGATGGAAAACTTTTCACGAATTCTGCAATCCAATTTTCAACATCTTATTTGAAAACAAAAACACCACAACATTGTAAGACGGTGCGTTTACCATTGCCCCATTTATCTTGAACTACAGTAAATAAGATGGATACGAATTTGTGATTTCTGAAGACGTCTCTTTTTTTTTTTGTCGTCGTTATTGTTCTTTTTAACGGCTGGGAAACCATTGGAAAACGTCCGTGGAGCAAAACTTTGGACCTCGAAATGATCATAGGTTTGCAATACGGAATATTTACAAAGCGGCCAATGATCTCTAAGCAAAGCACAGCTAGCCAAATGTGTTCGGCAATTACATAAGGAAAATAGAATTCCTTGCCATTTGAAACAGCCCATTGCAATAAGTTCGTTTACTATAGGCAAGGCAGACAGAAGGGTAGGAATATCAATGGGAAGCAATGTGTATTTGTGGAAACGAAACAAAACGCAAAGAACAAATTGCAGTGTCTGTGCAGCCAGTTTGGCGGGACATATTTCTGGAGGGTGGAAATTGCCCAAATATGAAGTATTTTCATTCTGAAAGGGAATACGGTTGGTTGCATTTTGTTTCTTCCTTAAAAGCCAAAGCAGTATCACCGTTATTCTGATTAACTTTTGGAGAACAAAATATGCAGGTGAGAAAAAAATAAAAATAAAAAGGAAAGAGATCATTCCATTCACATCTGAATTGCTTTTTAAAAGCTACCTAAGCACATGTCTCAAATCAAGCTTTTTTTTCACTACTAATAAAAACATTTCATTTCCCATTTTAACCATCGTGTTCTATTTGGAAGGAGAGAAGATAAAATAGTTCATTCCAAACCATTCCAGCAAACTTATAATTTGAGAAACCTAAGGTAGATCTGAAAATGCAATATGAACAGATTTGTTTTAATTTAGCAATACTTCTCGGAGAAGGGAAATACTATGTTCTACCTTTTTGCTATCTTGCCCTTCATCCTCTGAATAACAAGATCTTTGTGTTTATATTCATATTCAAGATGGCAGCTAAAATATCACTTTTCCAGAAAGAACCAAGGAAATTACTATTATTGTTATGCCCAAGTAACAATTACGCTATCCAGGAAGCATTTAATAGCTATTTTGTGACAGTATCTTACTTTTTGGAAAAATATAGAATAGAATTCTTTATTGGCCACGTGTGATTAGATACACAAGGAATGTGTCTTTGGTGCATAAGCTCTCAGTGTACATAAAGATATAAGTGATAAATCATGATCATAGTCATCGTAATACATTCACCGTGAATCAACATACAACACTGAGTGATAGTCATAGGATACTAACTAAGCAATCAACATAAATCATACTTTGATTACTGATCTACCGATTTGATCATTGATGTCGTATCCACTAATTTACCAATGCTAAGGGAAGTCCAAGACTGAAGTGCAAATTTTCAAAATTACAAATTCCATAAATAAATAAAATAGTTGCTACTGATGATTCTTCTGTGAGGACTGCCTTTGGGAAGCCACATTAACCCTAATCGTTACCAAGATGGAATAATGCTCCAACACAATAGCTCCCTAGATCAAGAGAAGTTTTCAGAGTTGGGACAAATGAAAAAAAAGGAGAGTGTAACTTTCCATGGGTAAAGAGGGGAAGTGCCTATTCTTGGAAGGATACTGAGATGCAGAAGGTTTCAGAGGAAGAGGAAGAGGAAGAGGAAGAGGAAGAGGAAGAGGAAGAAGAAGAAGAAGAAGAGGAAGAAGAGGAGGAGGAGGAGGGGGGAGAGAAGAAGAAGAAGAAGAAGAAGAAGAAGAAGAAGAAGAAGAAGAAGAAGAAGAAGAAGAAGAAGAAGAAGAAGAAGAAGAAGAAGAGGAGGAGGAGGAGGAGGAGGAGGAGGAGGAGGAGGAGGAGGAGGAGGAGGAGGAGGAGGAGGAGGAGGAGGAGGAGGAGGAGGAGGAGGAGGAAGAAGAAGAAGAAGATGAAGAAGAAGAAGAGGAGGAGGAGGAGGAGGAGGAGGAGGAGGAGGAAGAAGAAGATGATCAGCCGAGGAAGAGGAAGAGGAGGACGAGGAGGAGGAGGAAGAAGAAGAAGAAGAGGAGGAGGAGGAGGAGGAGGAGGAGGAGGAGGAGGAGGAGGAGGAGGAGGAGGAGGAGGAGGAGGAGGTGGTGGTGGAGGTGGAGGAGGAGGAGAGACAGACACATACAATGATCTGAATGGTTAGATCATGCCACATGCCTTTGTTACGTAGGTGATGTAAGGAAGACATGTGCAGGCATAATATAACTGTATAAAGAGTATATAGTGACAGCTAGAGTTTTATTGCTTTGGGGGTCTTACCATTAAGAAGGGTGAGTGGAACATTATCTGGACAGGGCCTGGTTGGTGATTAAATTAACCTTCTTTTATAGAAACCTTGGCACTTTTCCTTTACACCATCTGATTCTGAATATATTACGGCTATCTTGGCCCGCAAAATGCCTGTTTCTTTCCAGACTTCCTGCCAGACAGAAGGGATGCAGAAAACATGGTTGCTAAGGTAACCAGACAAAGCTTCTTCCTCCATTCCCAACGGATGTTAGGCAGTATTAGACATGCCCGTCCAAGCATGATGGGACCCGGCAAAGCAAAGTGAACCAGCTATGAAATGAAAGAGAGAAACGTAGAAGGGCCAAATTCTTCATTGCGGCCCTCCATAAATTACTCTTCAGTTTTCCACACCATAAACCTTGTTTCTCACCATTCGAGATCTTGATTGATATCCACCCAGTTCGGACCAAAGTTCTGACTGTTTTAGAGGTTTCTCCTCGTATACCTTCAAGTGATAAAATTGCAGTTCCTAATTGACATAAAAAGTCACAATTTGAGGAAATGGTGGATTTTCTATCCATCTCCAAAAAGAAGATAAAAAGGATGAAGCCTGAAAACAATTAGATGAGGGCGTTATTAGAATAGAATAGAATAGAATAGAATAGAATAGAATAGAATAGAATAGAATAGAATTTTTATTGGCCAAGTGTGATTGGACACACAAGGAATTTGTCTTGGTGCATATGCTCTCAGTGTACATAAAAGAAAAGATACGTTCATCAAGGTACAACATTTACAACACAATTGATGGTCAATATATCAATATAAATCATAAGGATTGCCAGCAACAAGTTATAGTCATACAGTCATAAGTGGAAAGAGATTGGTGATGGGAACTATGAAACGATTAATAGTAGTGCAGATTCAGTAAATAGTCTGACAGTGTTGAGGGAATTATTTGTTTAGCAGAGTGATGGCCTTCGGGAAAAAACTGTTCTTGTGTCTAGTTGTTCTGGTGTGCAGTGCTCTATAGCGTCGTTTTGAGGGTAGGAGTTGAAACAGTTTATGTCCAGGATGCGAGGGATCTGCAAATATTTTCACGGCCCTCTTCTTGATTCGTGCAGTATACAGGTCCTCAATGGAAGGCAGGTTCATATCAATTATTTTTTCTGCAGTTCTAATTATCCTCTGAAGTCTGTGTTTTTCTTGTTGGGTTGCAGAACCGAACCAGACAGTTATAGAGGTGCAAATGACAGACTCAATAATTCCTCTGTAGAACTGGATCAGCAGCTCCTTGGGCAGTTTGAGCTTACTGAGTTGGCGCAGAAAGAACATTCTTTGTTGTCCTTTTTTAATGATGTTTTTGATGTTAGCTGTCCATAGCTGTTATTAGACCCATGGTGACAAAGTGGTTAGAGTGCAGTAAAAGGTAAAGGTAAAGGTTCCTCTCGCACATATGTGCTAGTCATTCCCGACTCTAGGGGGTGGTGCTCATCTCTATTTCAAAGCCGAAGAGCCAGCGCTGTCCAAAGACATCTCCATGGTCATGTGGCCGGCATGACTAAACACCAAAGGTGCACAGAATGCTGTTATCTTCCCACCAAAGGTGGTACCTATTTTTCTACTTGCATTTTTTTACATGCTTTCGAACTGCTAGGTTGGCAGAAGCTGGGACAAGTCACGGGAACTCACCCCTGTTACGTGGCACTAGAGATTTGAATCACTGAACTGCCGACCTTTTGATTGACAAGCTCAGCATCTTAGCCACTGAGCCACTATGTCCCTAGAATGCAGTACCGCAAGCTAACTCTGCTCATATTGTCAAGAGTTTGATTCCTTCGATCCTGACCAGTTCAAGGTGGGCTCAGCCTTCCATCCTCCCAAGGTGGGTAAAACGAGGATCCAGATTTTTGGGGGCAATATGCTGATTCCGTAAACAACTTAGAGAGGGTTGTAAGGCACTGTGGAATGGTATGTAAGTCTAAGTGCTATTGCTATCAAGTGCTAAAATAGGAGGGAAGTGAAAGAGGGAAACAATCATTAATATATCATGTTTGGAAAGATCGAAAGTGAACCAATGTGATCAATCAAATGATGGCTGACCAAGTTAAATGCTACACATAGAGTACAGAGTACAGAATAATTGAACTGGAAGGGACCTTGGGTGGAAACTAATCCAGGAAAGAAGCAACCTAGAACTGAGAACTTCTGAAAACAATCAACCGGTGGAATAGCTTGCCATCAGAAGTTGTTCTACTCCAACCCCATACTCAAGCAGGAAATCTATGAGTTTAACTCATAGAATCATCTGTTACAATGTCCTTCCTGTCAAAGACTACTTCAGCTTCCATCACAACAATACACGAGCAGACAATAGATTTAAGCTTAATGTGAACCGCTTCAATCTTGGTTGCAGAAAATATGACTTCAGTAACAGAGTTGTTAATGCTGGAACGCACTACCAGACTCTATGGTCTCTTCCCAAAATCCCCAAAATTTTAACCTGAAACTATCTACTATTGACCTCACCCCATTCCTAAGAGGTCTGTAAGGGGCGTGCATAAGAGCACCAACGTGCCTACCATTCCTGTCCTAATGTTCCCTTTGATTGTATTCAATTTCATATAGTTATTACATACTTATGCTTATATATATGCTTATATATCATATAGTTATTTCATGCTTATGCTTATATATACTGTTGTGATAAATAAATAATAAATAAAAAAATTATAAAAATCTCTTCTTAAAAGCTTCCAGTGTCGTAGCACTCACAACTTCTGAAGGCAAGCTGATCCACTGGTTGATTGTTCTCACCATTAGGAAATTTCTCCTTAGTTCTAGGTTTCTTCATTCTTTCTTGGATTAGTTTCCATCCATTGTTTCTTGTCTTGCTTCTGGTGCTTTGGAGCATAGGTTGACCCCCCCCCCACTTCTCTCAAATATTGGAACACTGCTTTCATGTTGCCTCAAGTCCTCTTTTAAATTCTTGGGAGTGTTTATTAGTCAAGATCTCACCTGGAAAAATGACATGTCCCTGGTGATTGGCAAGGCCCAACAGAGACTTCGTTTCCTTAGAGTCCTGCGAAAAAAATCAGGTGGAAGAATGGCTGATTATCTCTTTCAATCAGTCCATGATGGAAAGTGTCCTCACATACTGCATTACAGTATGGTATGCTATGTCAGGGTTCCAAGGAATACCCCCAACGAAATAAAGCTCTGAGGCTTGAGGTTCCTCAAAGTTCCAATTTATTAGAGATGTCATGTTGGTGAACCTAAAAGCTTCAGGTTTTCCACACCCAGTTGACAGTTCACTGCCCTACCCCACACATTGTCCAATCAACTCTTCACACTTAATTGGATACAATCTTCAGGCAGTCTCTGTCTGACGCAGGCAAAAGTCCTTGAATACAGAATGTTGTTATGACTAACTTCCTACTGCTCCAATTAACAACCCTCTCCCAACTTCCCCAGCTAAAATATGTGGCAGTTAAGAAGCAAAAAGAAAATTGCCTTCCAAAACTGACATGCTGGTTTAACTGCTGCAGACAGGAAGGTAGAATAGAATAGAATAGAATAGAATAGAATAGAATAGAATAGAATAGAATAGAATAGAATAGAATAGAATTTTATTGGCCAAGTGTGATTGGACACACAAGGACTGGCATAATAGTTGGATTTTAAATTGGGGTTTTATTAATATTTTAAATTTTTAAATTTAATTTTAACTATCAGCCGTTTTTGTAATTTTGCTACATTTTAATTCGTTTTAATTGTATCTATCTTGTATTTTATTTCTGGCTGTACACCGCCCTGAGTCCTTCGGGAGAAGGGCGGTATAAACATTTAATAAAATAAATAAAATAAATAAATAAATAAATAAGGAATTTGTCTTGGTGCATATGCTCTCAGTGTACATAAAAGAAAAGATACGTTCATCAAGGTACAACATTTACAACACAAATGATGGTCAATATATCAATATAAATCATAAGGATTGCCAGCAACAAAGTTACAGTCCTACAGTCATAAGTGGGAAGAGATTGGTGATGGGAACAATGAGAAGATTAATAGTAGTGCAGTTTTAGTAAATAGTTTGACAGTGTTGAGGGAATTAATTGTTTAGCAGGATGATGGCCTTCGGGAAAAAACTGTTCTTGTGTCTAGTTGTTCTGGTGTGCAGTGCTCTATAGCGTCGTTTTGAGGGTAGGAGTTGAAACAGTTTATGTCCTGGATGTGAGGGATCTGTAAATATTTTCACAGCCCTCTTCTTGATTTGTGCAGTATACAGGTCCTCAATGGAAGGCAGGTTGGTAGCAATTATTTTTTCTGCAGTTCTAATTATCCTCTGAAATCTGTGTCTTTCTTGTTGGGTTGCAGAACCGAACCAGACAATTATAGAGGTGCAAATGACAGACTCAATAATTCCTCTATAGAACTGAATCAGCAGCTCCTTGGGCAGTTTGAGCTTACTGAGTTGGCGCAAAAAGAACATTCTTTGTTGTCCTTTTTTAATGATGTTTTTGATGTTAGCTGTCCATTTTAGATCTTGCGATATGATAGAACTTAGAAATTTGAAGGTTTCTACTGTTGATACTGTGTTGTCTAGTATTGTGAGAGGTGGAAGTATGGAAGGGTTTCTCCTAAAGTCTACCACCATTTCTACGGTTTTGAGCGTGTTCAGTTCCAGATTGTTTTGGTTGCACCACAAGGCTAGTCATTCGACCTCTCATCTATATGCGGATTCGTTATTGTCTCGAATGAGACCAATCACTGTTGTGTCATCTGCGAACTTAGTAGCTTGACAGATGGATCGTTGGAGATGCAGTCATTGGTATACAGAGAGAAGAGAAGTGGGGAGAGCACACAGCCTTGGGGGGCCCCTGTGCTAATTGTACAGGTATTTGATGTGATCTTGCTTAGTTTCACCTGCTGCTTCCTGTTTGTTAGGAAGCTTGTGATCCACTTACAAGTCTGTTCTGGTACCTGTAGCTGGTTTAGCTTAGTTAGAAGAGTGTCTGGAATGATGGTATTGAATGCTGAACTAAAGTCTACAAAGAGGACCCTTGCATAGGTCTTTGGAGACTCAAGATGTTGTAGGATGTAGTGCAGAGCCATATTAATAGCATCATCCGTTGATCTATTTGCTCGGTATGCAAATTGCAAGGGGTCTATCAGCGGATCCGTGATGGTTTTCAAGTAGGAAAGCACTAGCCTTTCAAAAGTTTTCATGACTACAGATGTTAAAGCAACTGGTCTGTAGTCATTCAGTTCCTTGATGGTGGGCTTCTTCGGCACTGGGATGATGGTAGAGCGTTTGAAGCAAGAAGGAACATAGCACATCTCTAGTGATTTATTGAAAATATGGGTGAAGATGGGGGCCAATTGGTCAGCACAGACTTTTAAGCAAGAAGGAGTTATCTTGTCTGGGCCTGGCGCTTTTCCTGGCTTTTGTCTGTGAAATAGGTCCTGCACTTCCTTTTCTGTGATCACTAGGGGTTGTGAACCCAATGAAATGGGGTCAGTTGTAGGAGGCTTGGCTGTTGTTGGTGTGTCTGAGATGGGGGTTGTGGAGATAGGTGGCTGTAGTTTCCTTTCAAACCTGCAGTAAAACTCATTCAGATCATCTGCCAGTTGTTGATTACCTTCAGCCTGGGAAGGAGGTTTGCCATAGCTGGTGATATTTTTAAGGGTTTTCTACATGTTTGCTGGTTCATTTGCTGAAAACTGATCTTTAGCTTTTCAGAGTAGCTTCTTTTTGCTGCTCTGATCTCCCTTGTTAGTGCATTTCTGGCCTGATTGTACAGCATTTTATCACCTTTTCTGTAGGCTTCCTCTTTGGAATGTCGTAGCTGCTTAAGTTTAGGTGTGAACCAAGGTTTGTCGTTACTGTATATTCACAAGTTCCTTGTAGGTACACATAGGTCTTCACAGAAGCTGACATATGATGTTACAGTATCTGTGAGTTCATCCAGGTCTGCAGAGGTATCTTCAAAGATATTCCAATCAGAGCAGTCATAACATGCCTGTAGCTTTCATTTTGATTCCTCCGTCCAGGTCTTCACTGATTTAATTGTTGGTTTTGTGGTTTTAAGTCTTTTAAGTCAGGTACTACAGAGAGTGATCAATTCGGCACAAGAAACCATTGGTTGCCCTCTAGCACCACTGGATGACATCGCCAGGTCTCGCTGCTTTAGCAGACTAAGAAAGATACTCAGAGATGATTCACACCCTGGTCAGTGTCTCTTCGCACTTCTACCATCGGGCAGAAGACATCAAAACATAGCCAGCCGAACAAATAGGTTTAAAAATAGTTTCTATTCTTGGGCTGTCAGACTCTTAAACACAACCACAATCACTCCAGGCACAAGCAGAAACATATGACTAGTTTTTCTTTTTCTTTTCCCTCCCCCTAATTACTCGCATAGGTATTATTCTTTATACTATTTATATTGTTTGTATTTTTTTTGTCATGGATGGCATCAGTGAGGCTAAAACCAATTTTGCTGTATACATGATGTACAATGACAAACGAGACTATACTATGATATACTGTACTATTTTTCTCGATTAACCATACCCAATTCCTGCAACCAGGCCCTTAATATCTTTGTTGCTTAATCATCTTAGTTCCTTTTCTAAGACTAGGAAGAGTGGAAAGAAAGATGAGGTATTAGCCACCAACATAATCTTAAAAAGGAATAACTTTTCAGGGGATGAGGATTTGCCAAAAATAGAGCAGCGCAGTGCAGCGCAACGCAGAGCAGAGCAGAGCAGAGCAGAGCAGAACAGAACAGAACAGAACAGAACAGAACAGAACAGAACAGAACAGATAGAACAGAACAGTTCAGTTCCCCAGTTCTGTTCAAACTGAGGAAATCTTCCATGTTATGATTAGAAATGGAAGCTCTTTGCATCAGGAATGGAGTCAGAAGTGGTATTCAGCTGGTTCGGACCGGTTTGAGCAAACCGGTAGCAGAGATGGCAGGTGGGCCAGTCCACCCGCCCTGGTGCTATGCTGTCCTATTTAGGCACATTTTTGAGGCCGGGTGCATGCGCGGAAGGCCCACACATGAGCAAATTGCATGCACGGAAGGCCAAGTGCATGTGCGGAAGGTGTGCATGGGTGCAAAATGAGCATGCGCGCATGCGGCGAACCGGTGGTAACAAAATGGAGTAGAGTAGAGTAGAGTAGAGTAGAGTTGAGTAAAGTAGAGTAGAACAAAACAGAGCTGAACAGAACCAAACAGAACAAATAGAATTGCAAAGAACAGTTCAATTCCCTGGAAGTTCAGCTGAGGAAATATTTCATGTTACGATTAGAAATGTAAGCTCTTTTTATCAGGAATGGAATGTTCCTCTGATGCTGTTGCTTTAGCAGCATTCAATAAGAGGAAAAACAATGGAGTGTCTACATACAGAACCCCCTTGTTTCCCTAATACCGTGATGGTGAACCTATGGCACGTATGCCACAGGTGGCATGCATAGCCATATCAGTGGGCATGCGAGCTCAGCTCTGGCACACATACGTGCACCAGCCAGCTGATTCTCAGGCCTTCTGGGCCCACCAGAAATAGGGAAACAGGCTGTTTCCTGCCTCCGGAGGTCCTCAGAGGGTGGTGGGAAAGGCCCGTTTCTCTCTCATCTGGCTCCAGAGCCTTTCTAGGAGTCTGGAGGGATAAAAAAAGGCCTTCCTAACGCTCCTGGAGGTCCTCCAGTAGCCGAAAATGGTCCATTTGCCAACTTCCGGTGGGACTGGAAGGCTCATTTTTTGCTGTCCCCAGCCTCCAGGGCCTCTCTAGGAGTCCGGGGAGGGCAAAAACAGCCTTCCCCACCACGCCCGGAGGTCCTCCGGATGCCAGAAATGGCCCATTTGCCAACTTCCGGTGCGACTTCCCCCCCCCGTCCCCCCTCCTGGCCCACGATGGCAAAAAGGTTACCATCATGCCCTAGTATTTTCCCTGAAAATTGAATTTAGCTACATGCAATGTAACTAAAAGAAAGATTTCAGAATGAAACAAAAGATGGCGGCAGAGAAACTAAGAAAAATGAGCAGGAAGGCCCAACCCAATCTTCTACCTTGACTAATACAAGAACACAGCAATCTCTCCGTTGGGTTTTCCCCCACTCCCTACCCAAAAAAAGAGGCCTAATCTTTTTCAATTAGATCCAGCCCAACCAACTATCTCATAATTTCATTCCTTTAACACTACGGGTTTTAAATCTGCGCTTCTGATCTTCAAAACACACATTTTGTCTCCTCAACCATCCATCCGTTTGGAATGTTCAGTCTGTTCCAACTTCTTTTTAATTAGCAAATCATGTGTGGAAGTTCTTTTTTTTAATTAGCACAATTATGAAACATCTGTTTCCTTATCTCCTGGTCAGTACGGAAATCATAGAGTCAATTAATAACGTCATCATAGTAACTTAGTAACTGGATTATGGAGTATGGTCTCTCTGAGGTTGAAAATGGCCCAGATGCTGACTTTGCATGGGACTTGTTTCCTACTTGTCGTGTTCTGAGGTTCCAGCCTGTTTATGAGTTTTGCCTCGTTTTGCCACATATCTTGGCTCTCTTTGTTCCTAGCCAGAGCCAGCCTAGACCAGCTGAGATCCTCAGATGAAGCAAAGATTAAGTTGAAAGACAAACGTTTACACCCGAAATCAGGGACAAGGTTGCCTAACCAAATTATTTATTATTTATTTATTTTATTTATTTATTTTGTCATAACAATATACATAAGCATCACACAAAAAAAATGATTATATAATATATAAACATATATATGAAGAAATATGAGGAGGTCTAAGTATATATATCTATATATATATATCTATATATATATATCTATATATATATATCTATATATATATATCTATATATATATATCTATATATATCTTTGGTTATTCGGGTTTTCTCCTGCGTAAAATTGGAAGTGTCTTGGCGACGTTTTGACGAAGTCTCATTCGTCATCTTTAGGCTTCAGCTGCTTCTGGGATTGCTCCCAGCATGAAGCTGAAGCCTGAAGATGACGAATGAGACTTCGTCGAAACGTCACCAAGACACTTCCAATTTTACGCGGGAGAAAATCTGAATAACCAAAGACCTACATACTAACACCCGCGAAAACCTCAGAAAACATATACACACACACACACACACACACACACACACACACACACACACACACACACACACACACACACACACACATATATATATATATATATATATATATATATATATATATATATATATATGAATAAAAAAAATAAAAAAAATAATAGGACAGGAATGGTAGGCACGTTTGTGCTCATGCACACCCCTTATGGTCCTCTTAGGAATGGGGTGAGGTCCATAGTAGACAGTTTTTGGTTAAAGCTTTGGGGATTATGGGAAGAAACCACAGAGTCAGGTAAAGTGTTCCAAGCACTGATGATTCTGTTACAGAAGTCATATTTTCTGCAATCTAGATTAAAGCAGTTAACATTAAGTTTAAATCTATTGGTTGCTCTTGTATTATTGCAAGTAAAGCTGAAGTAGTCTTTAACAGGAAGGGCGTTACAATAGATGATTCTATGATTAAACTTAGATCTTATCGAAGGCGATGGAGTTCCAAGTTTTCTAAACCCAGGATTTCAAGTCTGGTGGGATACGGTATTTTGTTGTTTTCAGAGGAATGGAGAATTCCATAAATATTTCTGGACACGTTCAATTGTATTGATGTCAGAGATATGGTGAGGGTTCCAGACAGGCGAGCTGTATTCTAGAATTGGTCTAGCAAATGTTTTATATGCTCTGGTTAGTAGTGTAGCGTTTTTGGAAAAGAAGCTATGGAAGATTAGGTTTACAACTCTTAGAGCCTTTTTTGCGATGTATTTGCAGTGGGCTTTGGCACTTAGATCATTTGACATGAAAACTCCAAGGTCTCTAACGGGATGGGGGTCGTCTGTAAGGTAATGTCCATCAAGTATGTACTTAGTGTTTGGGTTCTTTTTTCCAATATGTAAGATGACCGCTCTCAGAGCTGACTTTGCATGGGACTTGTTTCCTACTTGTCGTGTTCTGAGGCTCCGGCCTGTTTATGAGTTTTGCCTCGTTTTGCCACATATCTTGGCTCTCTTTGTTCCTAGCCAGAGCCAGCCTAGACCGGCTGAGATCCTCAGATGAAGCAAAGATTAAGTTGAAAGACAAACGTTTACACCCGAAGTCAGGGACAAGGTTGCCTAATCAAATTAGCTTTGTTGTTCTTGACCGTGACCAAATATGGGCCTAAGCTGCCTTTAAGGATAAAATCAATCCAAAAACAGGGGCTGAAAAGAGAGAACAATATTGCCTGGGGAGGGGAAAGGAAAAGTACAAAGAATGTCAAGATAAAAGGGCCTTTTGTGGCTCAACAGACTAATGCAGTCTGTTATTAACAGCAGCTGCCTGCAATTACTGCAGGTTCAAGTCCCACCAGGCCCAAGGTTGACTCAGCCTTCCATCCTTTATAAGGTAGGTAAAATGAGAACCCAGATTGTTGGAGGCAATAAGTTGACTTTGTATATTTTATTTATTTATTTATTTATTTATTTTATTTTGTCACAACAATATATGTAGGAATCATACAAAAGATTATATAGTATATAAACATATATGAGTAAACATAAGGAGGTATAAGCATATATATAGAAAGAAGAAAAGAAAAACAATAGGACAGGAACGGTAGGCACGTTTGTGCGCTTATGCACGCCCCTTATGGTCCTCTTAGGAATGGGGTGAGGTCAATAGTAGAAAGTTTTTGGATAAAACTTTTAGGATTATGGGAAGAGACCACAGAGTCAGGTAAAGTATTCCAAGCACTGATGATTCTGTTACAGAAGTCATATTTTCTGCAATCCAGATTAAAGCGGTTGACATTAAGTTTAAATCTATTAGTTGCTCTAGTATTATTGCAATTAAAGCTGAAGTAGTCTTTAACAGGAAGGACATTACAATAGATGATTCTGTGAGTTAAGCTTAGATCTTGTTGAAGGCGACGGAGTTCCAAGTTTTCTAAGCCTAGGATTTCGAGTCTGGTGGGATAGGGTATTCTATTGTTTTCAGAGGAATGGAGAACTTTTCTTGTAAAATATTTCTGGACATGTTTAATTGTATTGATGTCAGAGATGTGGTGAGGGTTCCAAACAGGCGAGCTGTATTCTAGAATTGGTCTAGCAAATGTTTTATATGCTCTGGTTAGTAGTGTTGTGTTTTTGGAAAAGAAGCTACGCAAAATTAGGTTTACAACTCTTAGAGCTTTTTTTGCTATGTAGTTGCAGTGGGCTTTGGCACTTAGATCATTTGACATGAAAACTCCAAGGTCTTTAACGGGATGGCGGTCGTCTGTAAGGTAATGTCCATCTAGTATGTACTTAGTTTTTGGGTTCTTTTTTCCTATATGTAAGACTGAGCATTTGCTGGTGTAAATTTGGAGCTGCCAATTTTTAGACCAAGCGGTTAGATGATCAAGGTCGTTTTGAATGATAGAAGTATTGTCTGTGGTGTTAAATAGTTTGACATCATCAGCAATTACTTGAGATATGGTCACAAAGATCATTAATGTATAGTATGAAGAGTGTTGGTCCAAGAACGCTGCCTTGAGGAACGCCACTCTTGACAGGAACAGGATTTGATAAAGCATTGCCAATTTTGACCACTTGTTGTCTGTTAGACAGAAAAGCAGATATCCATTTGTGGAGGGGCCCTGAGATGCCATAGGATATTAGTTTTAGGAGAAGTTTATTGTGTACTACTGAGTCAAAAGCTTTGCAGAAGTCTATGTAGATTGCATCTATTGATTTGCCTTGATCAAGATTTGAAGTCCATATGTTTTTGCAGTGGAGAAGTTGTAAGTTACATGATAATTTTTTTCTGAAACCAAATTGTTTGTTGGAGAGTAGGTTGTTTGTTTCTAAGTGTGAGGTAATGGATTGGTTGATGATAGATTCCATGACTTTGCAGGTGACGCAGCAAAGGGAGATCGGTCTGTAGTTTTTGACTAAGCTGGGGTCTCCTTTTTTGAAGATAGGGATGACTGTGGCTAGTGACCAAAGTTTGGGAAGAGAACTGGTAGTGAAAGCTTTATCAAAGATAATACTTAGGGGTTCTGCTATATTAATGGAAAGTTTTTTTAAGAAGTATGCACACATACAAATAGGATGAAGACTATTGCTAACATAGTGTAAGCCGCCCTGAGTCTTCGGAGAAGGGTGGGATATAAATGCGAATAAAAATAAATAAATAAATAAATAAATAAAAAGACTTTATGGCAATAACTTTCTATGGCCGTGATGGCAAAACTTCGGCAAGCGTGCCAGAGGTGAGATGCAAAGCCCTTTCTGTGGGCACGTGCACCATTGCCAGCTGTTCTTCTGGTTTCCAACGTGCGTATGAGTGCCAGCCAGCTGGTCTTCACAGGCGCCAGAGCACCAGAAAATGGGCTGAAAAATGGCCAAAAAAAACAAAACAGGCCATTTCCCAGACCATTTTTGGGTCATTTTGGTGTCATTTTTCAGGTCGCTTTTTTGGGCCATTTTCAAGCCGTTTTCAGGCTGTTTTATAGAACATTTTCAGGCCATTTGGGGGGGTGGGGGTGCATATCAGGGTTGTCTTTGACCTCAGGGGGCTGGGTGGGTGTGGCCAGGGTGGATGTGGCCAGCTCAAGGTCACTCATGTCAGGGGCTGCCTGTGGAGGCCCAAGCGCTCTGCCATTGAAAATGGAGTTTGGGAGGACCGTGCACACTCCATTTTTGCTACCGGACGGTTGCGGGATGAGTCTCAGCTGAAAATGGAGCCGGGAAGGAAGGCCGTTCATGGGCCAGCTCCATTTTCACCGGCCGGCCAGTCCTTCATTTTATTATTTATTATTTATTATTTATTTATTTATTTAATCATATTTTTATACCGCCCTATCTCCCAACAGACTCAGGGCGGTTTACAGCCTATTAAAAACACAAATACATAACTATAAATACAGAAATAAAACACTAATTAAAAAACTTATTAAATAAGGCCGAATTAAAATTTACAATTAAAATAATAAAATCCCATTAAAAC